>NC_085878.1:13098239-13103239 GCF_034702125.1 Engraulis encrasicolus
GTGGCCTCCACCTGCCAGGGGCCCCCTGATTGTCCAGGAGTGAAAAATTGAAGGATTGTGACAAGATGCAGTATTGAAATTTAGCTGTTGCGTTGAGTACAATTGGTAGACATGTTATCTTTAATTCCTAATTCCTTATGACACAGTCTACATTTTTTTTTTCACAGAATTTGTGTTCCCGGGGGGCCTACAGCAACCTGTAGCCTAGAGACCCCAGGCCATCTGAATTCGGCCCTGGCGATGTGGCATGGAGTAGAGTAGAGTGGAGCGGAGTAGAGTATTGCAGAGTGGTGAGAGTGGTGTGTGGAGAGGAGTGGAGTATTGCAGACTGGTGAGGGTGGTGTGTGGAGAGGAGTGGATTGCAGAGTGGTGAGGGTGGTGTGTGGAGAGGAGTGAAGTGGAGTGGTGCAGAGGGAAGTGGAACTGAGTGGTTCCAAGTTATCTGTTTGGGTTCTGCTGCGGCCTGGTTGCCGTGGTTGCTACCGGCCAACAGCGAGGGAGGTGCCTGGCTAATGTAAGCCAGCAGGTTACGGCCCGTCACTCAGCGCCGCTCGTTGTCAGGTATTTCTCACACGCGTAATGGGCTACTCTCTCCGCAAGGAAACATGTCTGACAGACATGATGCAGACACACACTTATGTGGTTACTCCTCCTCTCCTCTCTTCGTCTTTTCTTTTCTTTTCTTTTCTTTTCTTTTCTTTTCTTTTCTTTTCTCTTCTCTTCCACCGACTAAGGATTATTATTCAGCCTCTTCATTCATGAATCAGTGTTGTATGAACCTTATGCTGTATGTGAGTCATTAATAGGGGTTATTGGCTGAATTGTGAGTGAATTTGTATTAAAGAAGACCCTTAACACTGTAAACAACACTAGTTGTGCAACCAATTCCTTAGCTTAATTGTGTGCATGTGCGTGTGTGTGTGCATTTGTGTGTGTGTGTGTGTGTGTGTGTGTGTGTGTGTGTGTGTGTGTGTGTGTGTGTGTGTGTGTGTGTGTGTGTGTGTGTGCGCGTGCGCGCGTGCGTCTGTGTGTGTGTGTGTGTGGGCGCACACATGCGAACGTGCTTCTGCGTGTGCACCCAATGTCAGTCTTTTTTGCATGCAGGATTTAACTCATCAGAGAGGAGCACTTGGATTAACTGTTACATGTCTGGCTACAGTCATGTCACACACATGCACACACGAGTGCACACAGATATACAGATGCATTCAACCATGCACACACACGCACACACACACGCACGCACACAGACACACGTACACACACACGCATGCACACATACAGATGCATTCAACCATGCACACACACACACACACACACACACACACACACACGCACGCACACACACAGACACACACACACACATGCACGCACACACGCACACACACACACACGCACACACACACGCACGCACACACACAGACACACACACACACATGCACGCACACACGCACACATGGGCACACACACGCCCACAAAGACGCACACACACACATGCACGCACACACACATGCACACACACATGCACGCACGCACCAGATGCTGACCTCTGTCCATGTCCCCTGGTCTCCAGACCCGGGGTCCCTGGCAGATTGTCGGGGGAAACACGAGTACCCTACGCCGAACTTCACACAGGCCGAGCAGATCAATATAGGCCCTCGCTGGGGACCCTCTGACGAGAGTGGCCAACACAAGCACCAGGCCGGGGGCACACACACAGACACACACACACACATGGACACACACACACACACACACACGGACACCACTTGGCCCCACTTGGACACATAAACAGGAGGACTCTATCTTAATCTGGTCTCTATCGTCTATCCAGCGTGTGTGTGTGTTTTTTATGTGTGTGTGTGTGTTTGCACATGTCGTGCCTATGCATGTACCAGATAAAAATTACACATCGTTAATTCACTGATACAATGACAAATATTTAATTAGAAATTTTACAGAAGAAATTAAAACATCAAATAGTTCATCAACGCGTTCAGGCCTTTAATAAAAAAGAATTACCAACGCAGAATGTTTCGGACCATTTACAATGCTAAATTGCGAGCCCGGGACTTTCCCAGGGTTATGGGCTATATTCAAAATGAGTGATATTAATGGACATAAAGCGTTCCCTCTTTGATTGTTCCGTTGACGAGAGTAATTCATGTACACTCTCAAAACGATCATGCCAGAGGACGTGTTAAAACCATAACAGCTTCGCAGCCGTCCCTGAGAACCAAGCCTTAGTCATTGTTTCGGTGGTGATGGCGCGGAGCTTAAGTGTCGTAATCCACTTACTGAATTCATGCAGATGAATATGACACAACTGAGCGTTTTAATCGGCCGTAAAACACTTATCAAAAGCGGATTTACAGGATATTGTGCGATTCATCTCCACCTCTACCGTATCAGACGGCGCCGGGGTTTTAATCGATGCCATGAGTGACATAATGGAGAGCGCGCTAATATTGTTCGCCCGTTTGATTTCCCCTGTTGTGACGAGACAATTACATATGACTACAATTACGTTCCGTTTTATGTTCAATTATTCCTCTTTTTTGTACTGCGGACGATTCTGTGGAATTGGAATAGCGATCTTACGGAAAGAAGAAACAAGATATGCATAGGACAAATTGAACACACACGCGTACACATACACACACACACACACAGGGTCAGCCCAAGGCCTATATGGCACCATGGTTGACTCTTCCGGTCACAACCAGCTAATGGATCAAGGGTTTTCCCAGAATGCATTGCTGTCAATGCTCCTTTTATTATTTGGCGGCTGTAATTAGTTGGCACTAAGGTGCCTCTGTTTGCTGGCTACCCTCCGTCGGACTCACTCCCTCCCCGCTCTTCACGGAGGTATTGAGGCATGGATCACAAGTGCTGCCATGGCTCAACAGCCCTTAGGGGAGTCACACAACTCCCTCTTTTATGTCTGATGGCTGATATTGCTGCAATCCCCAACTAGCTGTGATGAGCACTGACACGCTTTCAAATAGGCCTACTGTCATATCTGTCCCCCGTTTCCTGTTTATTTTATTTTTTTATCATTTCCTGTTTGGGGTCCTACAGTACCAATGGCTGATTCACTGGAGGAGAACAAAAAAACATTGATTTTTTATAACTAATGTTTGGGCCAGTGAGTTGAAGAACTGGACACATTTTTGATGAACCTGAATATCAAACGAATATCAGAGAAGACAAAACAGTTTTAATATGCAGATGAAGAGACTTCCTCAACTTTATAGTTGGTACTTTGTATTTGACAGCCACTAAAATGAGATTTAGGACTTATTACATATGCAAAACATATGCTGAAAAAAAACCGACATCCATTTTTGCATACTCAGGCAACATAAACCCATCAAGACACAAATCAGACAGAAACGAAAACACCAAACAAAACAACAAAACAGAACACAGGCTTTATCTCTGGGCTTTTGCAATAACAAGGCTAGATGAAAACGCCTGCCTTCTTCTTCCTGGGTGTAATTAAATGGCCTCCTCTCTGCTATACTCCAGACAGCGTGATCTCCAACGGCACAAGGCGAACGGGAAACAAATCACTCAAAATGAAAAAAGAAGGAAGGAGGGAAGGAAGGAAGGAAGGAGGGGATAATGGAGAATTGTTTGAGAAAATGAAAGTTTAGTTTCGCGACTAGAAGCCAGTTGCTGAAAGGCGATGTTCAGGAATGTCTTTCTATTCGCTTCTCGGGCGTAGTCCACTTTCGACATTCATCACGTTGAATGCTGCGAAAGATAGGTTGCATGGACTGACTGACACTGGGGAAAAGCTCAGCGAGTGCCTCTAGTCTGCCGACCGCATGCACTCTCCTTCCTCTCCTTTCTTCCTTCCTTTCTTTCATTCATTCATTCATTCATTCATTCTTTCTTTCTTTCTTTCTTTCTTATTTTCGTTCTTTCTGTCTGTCTTTCTTTCTTTCTTTCTTTCTTTCTTTCTTTCTTTCTTTCTTTCTTTCTTATTTTCGTTCTTTCTGTCTGTCTTTCTTTCTTTCTTTCTTTCTCCTCCCTCGTGTCGTTAGTAGAAACGCGGTGTAATCTCTATCCCCATTTCCTAACACAGGCCCCGATGACTGCGGTTCCAAAGTGACTTATCCCCCAGATGTCACCTAGTGATTTATCCCAGGGCCCTTTTCCTCTGCGCTGGCCAGATCTACAGTCTCCAGGTCACAGCTCAGTTGCAGAGGTCAAGCCCCTCGTCGCCCTGGGGTCAAGTTTAGGTGGACTTTACCATATGGCCCATTGCAGTCCAGGCTGTCATTCAAAAAGATAGACTGGCACAAGCAAATGCAACACTTTACTCTGGTTAAATGCAGTGGGTTATCAGTTGTTGACCGACTCAGACCACCAGCGCATGAACAAAAAGGCCCATTAACAGTGCTGATGCATGATGCATGTGCAACCCCACATAGCTTTTGCTTGCTTGTTTTCTGAGCCAGGACACCAGCACAGGAATAAACCCATTAACAATGCTTCAGCAAAAAAAGCTGAGGTAATAAATAAGTAGAAAAGAAGAAAAAAATGCAACTTTCTGTGAATAACAAAATGCAGACCTGCTTTATATGCAGATTAAGAATGAAATATAGCCTACCTCTGCTTTTCTTTCCTTTTCTTGAACCTTAATAATTAATATTAAGATTTGCCTTTTCATTAGTCCGTATTCCAAGTCCTTGCCAGAAAATACATGTGATTTTTATCATCCACATGATCATCCACATTCCATCATACTTCATACACGGCCCCTATTATTTATAGCTAGCTTGTTTACTGTTGAATATTCCTTAATAGTGTATCTGCTCAGGAGAATGGGGTTTCAAATGTCTCACTTTTTCTCAGTCTCAGTCGGGGGTATTCAAGCAATCAACTTAAGTTCTCTCTCTCTCTCTGTGTCTGTCTGTCTGTCTCTCTCTCTCTCTCACGAACACACACACACACACACAAACACACACACGCACGCACGCACGCACGCA
>NC_085878.1:13108239-13143239 GCF_034702125.1 Engraulis encrasicolus
TCTCCATATGCCTTGAGAACAGGTCACACATCCCTGGAGAGCTCCACCCTCACTCTGACGGAATCTGTGACAGTGGGGGGAGAACAAAATGGTTCCCAAGACAAGACACCTCATGCTTTGGGCCGCAAAAGTCAACATCTTTTAATGTGATCAAAGGATGTAATGGTAATACAACTCAACCTTGACCAACAGCTGAAGGCTGAACGGCCCTCAGCTCTCTCTCTCTCTCTCTCTCTCCCTCTCTCTCTCTCTCTCTCTCTCTCTCTCTCTCTCTCTCTCTCAGCTAAATGATTTGAAGGAGGCAGTGAGGGAGCGAGCCAGCCGGGGAAGAGAGAGAGGCGCGGGTGTCTATGGTGAACACGACCCATGATGGTACTATTTACATTACGCCAAACACCCTCAGCTTTGTCGTGCTTGCTCCACGTTAAAAAGGAAAAGCGTCACTACTTATCAGTTCCACCATCATCATGCTGGTGGCTATGGGCCTTACACATCCTGTACCTTAATCTTCTTGATGTGCTTCGACGCTCCCCTTCTTCCAAGTAACAAGTCGACTACTACAAAGACACCGGGTGCCCCGGCACCATCATGGGCGCTGTCATGGCTCAGTGTGTCTGGTGAAATATTTGTAAATTTACATGCTGGTGTTTTTAAGACCTTTTGTCCATAATTTGAGATTTTTTTTCCCCCTCGGTCTTACCACTAATGTTTGTGTGGAAAAAACGTGGAAAAAAATGAACTGATCATGCTTCCCTGCCGTACTGTGCAATCCTTTTGAGCTTAAAGTGGGATTCATTTACACTTTAAAATAGTTTTTTTTATTTTCTTCTTTTTTTTGTTATCATCCCATATATTATTTTAAAGTTACAATAAAATAAATAAATCGAGGCTCATAACAGGGGACTCTGTTACCCACAGCAACAGGGATTGGCAAAGGCTCAGGAAACAAGCTCAGGCAAATTATTAATTAGACAGCGATGCTTTAGTATAGTAGCTCTGCCCTGTTCCCTGCCCCCGCACTTTAATAAAGGAAAGCAACACTTTAATGAAGAAACAACAAAAAGGGATTCCTGTACCATTGCCGTTTTCACACACATCAACAAAACTCAATATCTATTAACATTAAATTGAACATGCCCTATCAGTTTATGAATTGCAGACAAGACAGATGAACTTTTGGAAACGCTGTGCCAAGGCATGATTCCATGAATTTGATCATGGTGGATAGCTGCGAAAACTGAGAAATAAATTACTTCACACACTCATGTGAATGTACTGTTGCAATATTTTAATTTTACTTAAAAGTATCAACATATCATTTCAACAGCAAATAGGTTATTAAACGTGGCACTTTTATTTTTGTAAAAACAGTGCGCATGAATGAAATCTCCAATTTGAGAGCTGTATCCTGTAAATCTATCCTTCCTTTCCAACTATACTAGATGACCTTTCTTTAATAATCTTATATTTTTATTCATGCATTTCATATATATTTATATTTAATTCTTATGTTTCTATAATAAGCCATACCATCTGATGCTGTATGTCTTTAATGCAGGCCGCTTCTGTGCTCGGAGAGTCTGACCACGTCTGGGCTGTCATCAGTGGGCCTGGGGGGCTCTGTTGGATGACAGGTGGAGAAGAGAAGAGAAGAGAAGAGAAGAGAAGAGAAGAGAAGAGAAGAGAAGAGAAGAGAAGAGAAGAGAAGAGAAGAGAAGAGAAGAGAGACCGTAAGAAAGGAATGAAAATGGCCCTGACCAGCCTGGACAGAGTGGCGCGGTGATGAGACATTTCAAGTGGACAGGTGACTGAGGAGGCCTTGACAGGAGGACTTGGCCAGGCTCTTCTAGAAAGGGTTTTTTAAAGGTGCACTGCGTAATATGTTTAATAGTTCATTTCCAGAATTCATGATTCCCATTCACAAATGTTACCTTTTTAACAAATACTTACCAGCACCATCAAATTCTAAGTATTCATTATGGCTGTGAAAATTGCACATTTCATACATGAAAGGGGGGATCTTCTCCATGGTCCGCCATTTGGAATTTTCAGAAATAGACAATTTTAGCTGCATAACTTACGGTACTTTGGTAATAGCCTACTAGTAAATATTGGTTTAATATTTTGTAACTATCAATGAAAAATCTGGCAATAGCTAGCACAGTTTCAATAAGTGCATAGGTGCAATACCTACTCTGGCCACAATCTTACACAGTGCACCTTTAAGCAGGGCCTCCGGTATTGTCGACCTCACTTCCTGTGTTCTCCTGATCTTTTCTACTTTTAGGCTATTCCTCTTGCCTCTTTCTCTCTGTTAGGTGAAATGGAAGTAAAGCAGACAGGCCAGGGGACATGTGGTGACATGTACAGTGTAGTAGTCTAAAGCCTTTTACCTCTGAGTCATTTAATGCACCATAGCCAGGTCAAGAACCTTGTATGTGTTCTTGAAAACAGACATGATTTTTTAAAACTGTGATCTTAAAAGTAATCAGTAAAGTTTCACAGACTTTTACCAGACGATTACCCCGGATAAATTTTTTTACTACTTAATTATTTTCACGAAGCAATACTACGTGAGGTTTCTGAAGTACTATTGACTCAACTTGATGTCAAATTAAATATTCAGCCAGAGCACAGGTGCTAGTCAGTCATGTTCAACTTTTGACCTTGGGGTCAGAGGGCACTCCGCATTAACTCTCAGAGTAGAGTATTCAACCTGTTCCTCTGGACATCTCATGGTTTGGTGTCATTGAGGAGATTTATTTAACATTGGTCCGAACTGAGTTGAAACTGTTTCCACTGCACCTGCTGCGATCAACAGAAGAAGAAAGGGGAAAAAAACCCATGAAAGCAGGAATAACCTTGAAGGGAACTCAATCAACTTGCCAGGTTTTAATCCCGACAGTAAATCTGCTTTGCTATACTCTCAAACACTCTCCTTTGTTGCAGATCCTGTTTCCGGCAGGATTACGCATTGCTTGTTTCTTTCTTTTTTGGCAACTAATGCATTTCCCTTATGGGGGAATGGATGCGGTTCTTGCAACTACAGACTCTTTCTTCTCTCTCTTTCTCTCTCTCTCTCTCTCTCTCTCTCTCTCTCTCTCTCTCTGCCACACACACACACACACACACACACACACACACACACACACACACACACACACACACACACACACACACACACACACACACACACACACACACACACACACACACACACACACACACACACACACACACACTCGACACACAAACACGTTTGGAAATAAAATGCCCTTGCACTTGTGCATGAGCTGGACATTTCTTTTCCTGACACTTTTATGAAAGGGACCTGGCAGAACAGCATTGAAGTTGCATTACGCTGGAACAAAAACAATCCACTCTCTTGCTACAGTAGCCAGGAATCTGGCCATAGAGAAGGAAAGCACAGATGTGAGAGATCGGATTTCAGGTGAGCCAACACTCTGCTAATAAACAGCAAGTCTGTACAACAGCTTGCTCAGGCAAAGTAGTCATCACATTTTCCTCCAAACCAAACAGATACTCCCATGACACATGCTCTGCTGCCTGCAGAGTATACAGTACAGAGGCCTTCCAGCCGTATACTTACACACTGAGCAATGGAAGTAGTATCACTATGCACTATGTATGGGTGCTGTTTATTGCTGGGGTATAGTGTCCGTGCTGGAACAATGATATGCCTACCAAAGTGTCAATATGGTACCACAGGTTCAATATGTTATCAGAAGGGGGAAGGATCTTCACACTGCTTGCAAAAGACTCAATTTGTTGGGATCAACGTTTCCATCATAAATCTTCTTCAGGCATCTTACCAAGGATTCAATGATTCAAGGATTCAAGGATTCAAGCATTCAAGGATATTTATTTGTCATGTACATAGAGACACTTTCGTGTCACTTGTAATGAAATGCATGGCCGGTGCAAAACAAGTGTGCAGAAGAAGGGTGAAGAAGAAATAAAATAAAAATAAAAATAAAAGGTGTGTGTGTGTGTGTGTGTGTGTGTACCAATATGTTGTCAGAAAATGTCTTTTTTGTATAGCCTACATTCAGGTTCAAGAAGTGAACGTAGCTTTCCACCTGTACATACATATGGTATATTATCGTGCCATACTGTATGTGCATTTTCATTTCTTTCTGTGTAACCTTGACAAAATGCTAAGGTGTAGTCAAACGCACACGACTTCGTCATGCAGACTTACCACTCGGGGCCGGGCTATGGTTTCATGGCCTTTGGGCTAGCTAGCACTATTCAAAGGCTTTTGTTTTGCCACTTGCATGTAGTCATTACAATTGGATTGACCCCTTTTGTAACGTGAGCCTCGTCTGGGCCCAGGAATTCACAAACTTTCATCTCCGTAGTCAAAACCTTTCATCGCAAACGGCCCAGAAGGCTTCATCGTCTGTCAGTTATCTTCAGGCTTCAGGTAAACATGTTCAGAGTGCATATTCACAACCCTCTCCCCCCCAACAATGACACAGGAGTTGATTACACTTCACAGGGGCTCAGTCAGAGGAGAGGAGTACTGCCTCGCCTTCATGGTAAAACAAGCACCGACTACAAAACAGTATTTCATTTCAGACAGGGTGAGGTGCTGGTGCTGCTGGTGGTGGAAAGGGAAGGAGGTAGGAGGGCTGATCTGCTACATGTGGGCACTTTGTTGCGTTACTTACTACTACTTTTATAAATGCTTTTTTGGGCAATCGTGGATATCCAATAATCACTGTAGAAATGTTTACACCTCTCATAGGCTGCTTTCTTCAGAGTGTTTGCAAGCAATAGGCTATCTAATGGGAAAATCATGATAAAGGGGGAAAAGAAGACTAAAAAACAGGAGTCCAATATCAGGGATTAAAGCAAAAAAAAGTAATCTGACTGAACTTTTTTACCGGTTAGGTACCCGATCGAGTATCACTCCGTAACCCTACGAAAACCAATGTAGCCAGGCTCTGCCCTCGTAACGAAATATACACTGGTTTTACGCAAGGAATGGTGTCAGAGGCTCAGAGCCAGCGCTAGACATAGGCAGACAGGGCAGTCGCCTAGAGCAGAATAGGCCTATGTCTTGAGGGTGCTAGTAATACCAAAAACTGCCACAAAATCAGAGCTTCAACCAACATAAAACTTTACACTTCACATTAACAATGAATATTCATTATACACTAAGTAGGTCTGTATACACTCAATATGAATGTACCTGTAGGCCTAGGTACTAAATCAGATGTGCTCAATCAGATGTAGGCCTACAATGCTATGCTTACAGATGCCAATTCCTAAATACAAAAAAGGGAAAGAGGGAGAGGGGGCAGGCCTAGGCCACCAGATTGCACTGAACTGCAATTTGGGGCAGGTTTTGGTTATTTCCTCTTATTTCTACCCATTATTTTATGAATTGTTTCACAACATTATGCAGAATGGATTCACAATGAGTTTTTGCTTCAAAATGGTAGCTGATCTCACAGAATTATTGACTTGGAATTGCAATGAGTTGATACAGCGATCCCATTATGGTTTTTGTTGTTGTTGTAGTAGTAGCAGGCTATGGTATATTTTGTCTTTCACATCAGAATGGGCAAACACTGTTCTGGTGAAAGCACTGGTGCGCATTGCTTGCAGTTGTATTTCTTACATTTAAAAAACAATGCACTGTCTGGTCATAGCAATCAGAGGGAGAAAACTAGTTGTTGGTTATTTGTATGTTTTTCACCCTTTTTCACTATTCATCCTGTTACGAACAACTTGTTGACGTTTACAAACAGGGTGCGGACGGTAGTCTGCCTCTGTGTTCTACCGTTTTGAAAACCTATGGCTACTTTTTTGCCTCTCGATGTGCGGTGCCAGGCACACGCTTACCATTGATATAAAAAAAAACGTCCCCAATTCCTGCACGCACTCGTGTTCTCTCATACAAGCTGACACGACGCACGCAGACACGACACAGTCACAGCCAGACGTCTATCGTTTAACAAAAGTAACACACTTCCCAAGCTTGTCGCGCAACTTTCCACTCGAATCAAGGCAAATCGCCCACCCATCAGCCCTGTGCGCAGTGCGCAAATAACTGAACTCAAACGAAACGCAAAGTCCGAGAAGATGGACACAGACGTTGAGCCACTCAAAAACAAGCACGCACACACAACTGTTGCTGCACACTATTCCAGTTAGCAAAAATAGCATCAAACAATAGCCTACAACAAGCCTTGAAAGTGAAACAAACATCGAAACGGCATTTATCGACCATATGAGTCCACCCATCAGGACACTGCTTCCCAGAAACAAGACGTGGCATAAAATATTGGCTCTCTGCCTGGGATAGCAACAGTGACTCCTGTAAAATGCAACCCATGTTTAACTTATTTCTTTAATATATATCGGCAACAACAAAGTTATTCTGCTATGATTACAGATGAGACAGTAAATTATCCGTTGTCAGAAAGACAACTATAGAGCTAGTTCTACCATAGCCCTTTTACGCAGCCAGTCAAACGCGCTAAACTTTGAGGATGAAACGCGTGGTAGGCTATCCTAGCTAGCTGCCAATGATAGCCGTCCCATTGGGACTATGAATAATGTTAGTAAAAGCCACAATGCTTAAAATGCAAACCCTTCATGAAAAAGACATCATGCGCAGTCGAAGTACACCATTCTTTTTTTCTAACAATCTGCCCCGGCAGGTGCAACGATAATGGAAACGTGTCCTACCTTCTTCCAGCTATGCATTCCATGCATATGCATTATTAGCCCATATTGGAATCTCAGTCCAACTCGTTTAACGATTGTCATTGCACTTTAAAGACATAGTATTACACTTATTTTCTTTTCTGCCATCAGCAACAATATTGGCTTTTTTTTTTTTTTAGTCTCTCGCGCTGCACCGCCACCGAATTGTTCACCGCTCGTGCTGTACTTCTTTTTTTTTTTTTTTTGGAAGAACGGGGATGGCTCAAAACTACTGATGAGTGAATCTGTTGTAGGCCTATCACGCCAGTGGTGGAGTGTATAACTAAATCCGTACACCAAACACCTCTTGTCACCTTCTCATGACCAGAAGTGCTCTCGATTTGTGTTAAGTTGGAAAGTAAAAATTGTGAATTAATTGACATAAATTATACGGACGGAAATCCGTCCAAACGAACATCCAGTTGACGGAAATCCGTCGTAGCGACGGAAAACTTTAATCCCTGGAATATACGTACATACTTGTGACTGGGTCTACTCAACTCAACAATCTATATCCTAGCTAAGTTGGATGTTTAAAGTGTTAATTAAGGTTTTTAAATTGAAAATACTCTCTTTGGAACACTTTGGCAATATCTTTCTGGCAATATAGCCTGCATTATTCTCAAGTTGGCACAACCAGACTCCATCATGCTAGGCCTGCTAGTCACATGCAGGCAAAAACAGCCTGCAAGAGGCATTCAAACACTTTATATGCCTCCATTCAAATCAGCCACGTTTTTTTTCCATAGAGCACAGCTACACTGGATGTTGAAATGGTTACGCCAGCTCACTCATCGACATCAAGCAACAGATCTGCTTTTTTCCAGGGTTCAGCGGCAGCAAGATATGCACACTGACATCCCTTGCCACGTAGCCTGCTAATGATGAACTTGACACAGAGAGCAAGGAAAGATGGAAGATGTATGTATTTGTTTATATTTTATCCTCTCTGTCTCTGTCTCTGTCTCTCTCTCTTTTATTTCCAGTGCAATCATTTTCTCATTAGTGCTTTATTTGTAGGTTTCCCACCATTCGACTGCAGGCGTGAAAGAGAGTTTATTTGGATGCTCTTAATTATGGGAGAGACAGAGACGGCGAAGGAGAAAGAAATCTCTCACCTTCCCTCTCTCTCAGCTCTATCTCTCACCTCCTCTCGCGTTCTTTCTCTATCCCCTTCTCTGCTGTCTCCTCTCTTTCTCTCTCTCATATAATCTCTCTCTCCCCCACCCCTCTCTCTTTCTGTCTGTCTGTCTGTATGTCTCTCTCTCTCTCTCTCTCTCTCTCTCTCTCTCTCTCTCTCTCTCTCTCCCTTGCGACCCCATCAGAAATGAATCTGGATCAGCCGTCTCCTGAAGGGGCTGCCTGCGAGTAATGTGGAGGAATACCAACACACTTGATTGTGTCTCGTCTCTCCTCTCCTCCTCTCTCCTCTCTTCTTCTCTCCTCTCCTCTCCTCCTCTCCTCTCCTCTTCTCTCCTCTCTTCTTCACTCCTCTCCTCTGCTCTCCTCGTCTCTCCTCTCCTCTCCTCTCTTTCATCTTCTTGCTTCTATTCCTCTCTTCTCCTCTGCTCTCCGCTCCTCTTTCATCTCCTTGCCTCTATTCCTCTCGCCACCTTTCCTCAGACTGATGAACCCACTGAAACACTGACCGGATCAATCCTGTCCTGTTGTGAGCCTCCTAATGAAGTCCTTAAATTGTCTCTTTTAGCCGTTTCTTCGGCACACACACACAAACACACAAACACACACGCATGCACGCACGCACGCACGCACGCACACACAAACAAACACACACACACATACACACACACTCTGACACACACACACACACACACACACACACACACACACACACACACACACACACACACACACACACACACGCACACACACACCGATTGGTGTACTTGTTACTTTTGGATTTATAAAGGCGGACCCTGAGGTCTTAAAGGGGCTTGTAATAAATGGCATCAATGAGGCTGTTTCTGGGGATAACTAAATTTGCCGGCACTCCTCTCCTCAGGATCTTTTCATTTTTATACATTATTGATCCGCGCTCCTGTTTTATTAAACTCTCCCGCTTCTGATTTATTTCGAGAGTCGCCGCCATTTATCAGAATAAGAGACATTGCATTTTGGTTGGTTCAGTAATGAATAAACATGTACAGTGGTATATGTATACACATGCACACACACACACACACACACACACACACACACACACACACACACACACACACACACACACACACACACACACACACACACACACACACACCACTGTTCATAAACAAATGAATTAATCTGACTGGAGGACACATGAGTGTTTCTTTGTGATACTACTATCCATGTATGTGTGTGTGTGGGAAGGGGGGGGCATGTGAGATTATTACAGAGAAATGTTGCTGATAGCACTTTCCCATACAATCTATCTGGAGTCTGCCAGGCATTTGTTGATAAGGACTTTACAGCTCCTAAAATAATAGCCACATCAGTGCAGTTCTTCTCAGCGCACTATAATATCACATGCCATCATCGCCTGTGTCTATTTTAGCGCCCAGGCTTTTGGATGCACGGAGCAAAACTGTAGAACTACTTGGCAAATTAGAGGGGGCAGGGTATTAGTGTCTTCTCACCAATAATTGATCTTGCACGAAAAAAAAAAACACTGAGTGCATTAATTTGCCAATAGACCATTACGCCGGAACGCAATGCGATGCAAGACTTGCTTGTGCATGCAGGTCCTGGACTGGCGCTTTGGTTTCTGTCAGACGAGTGATGTATGGGGGCCTTATAGTATCCCCTTATTATGATTAATAACAAGGGAGGGTGTGGGGTGGGGAGGGAGGCGGAGTAAGAACCCCCATCCCATTCTCTCTCTCCCCGGAATAAATGTAATTACCATCTTCATGTTGGCTTGGCTTGGAACGACGGTCGGTCGGAGAGAGGGTGCAGTGCTGTGCAGTACTGTGCAGTGCTGTGCAGTGCGGCTCGGCAGTGGATAGCGCCGTCAACGGAAATCCTGGTATAATGCCAGGACCAGGAGCAGAGCCGTGGGATTGGCCAGGATTTCTGGTGTGCCTTGCATAACAAAAAAACAGATAGAAGAAGAGTAACGTGAAAAGATGCGGAAAATGTTGGGGGTGTGCATAGTTTTGTGCGCCTAGTTTTTGTGTGCAAAATTCTGTGTGGGTTTTTGAACGTGTGCATACTGTAAATCGTATATTGTAAACGTGCATAGGGACAATAATGTGTGTGTGCAGTATGCATGTGTGTGTGTGTGTGTGTGTGTGTGTGTGTGTGTGTGTGTGTGTCTGTGTTTCTCTGGTCATGCTTGGAGATTTATTCAATACTCTGTATCACCAATAGATAGGGCAATTGATAGGCTTCCAT
Source organism: Engraulis encrasicolus (assembly GCF_034702125.1). Lineage (NCBI taxonomy): Eukaryota > Metazoa > Chordata > Actinopteri > Clupeiformes > Engraulidae > Engraulis > Engraulis encrasicolus. Next base: position 13,118,374 of record NC_085878.1, read on the forward strand.
GCCATGGCAACTGTCTTGTTGTGGCAGGAGTGGATGTCAATGAGGTGACATAGAGAGTGGAAAGTGAATGAGCGCGACAGGCCGACAAAATGTGCTTTCATCTTCCCGCCACTGTAACCTTGTCCAGAAACCTCTGAGATGGATATTGGTCATCATATGTTGTTATAGCAACGCTCTTTCTCTCCATCTCTGTACCTCTGTATCTCTCTCTCTCGCTCGCTCTCGTTGCTCTGCCACTTTCGCTCACCGTCCCACACCTTTAAGAAAATAAGTAAGAAGCACTCAACCAAACAAATGAAATTGACAGTGAGAGCATATAAAACTGTCGTAATGGTAAATAGGTTGAGTAAATGGCTATATACCTGCTCCTTCATTAGAGTATTAACTGATCCTTTTCTTCTGTATGAGTCTATTGTAATATATGGTAATGTATAATATAATAAAGCAGATGCCTTTATTAATACTAATGAAAAAATACAATATACAATAATGTCATGAAATTATATCATGCATTACATAGGCCATCACATACCCCCCTCATTTCATCTTTATAAATAGCAACTTACATGTAACTCAAGGTGAGCTGTTTCATGATTGAATGAAATGAATTCAAACACAAAAATGTAAGCAGGCATAGTATAATAGCTCTTGCCACTCTCCATATTATTCCAGATGTCACAATGAAAAGACAGAGACATCCTCTAGCCCCAAACCTCATGTGAAGGGAGACAAACAAATCAGACAAACAAACAAGTGAATGGGGGTATCCTTCTTCCACGGTTATGAGCGCGGCGTAATTGAATACAATCAGTCACGCAGGCCTATTAGAGAGCGGAATATAGGATAATGCTTTAGTTGGGGAGACGTATGATTGAGTTAGTGGCTGCAGCATAGACTTTTAAAAAAAAGGGGAAAAGAGAGAGGGGGGGGGCAAAACGAGGAATCTAGATTACAAAGTCATCAATCTGCACGAGTGCTTTTTCTCACTCAGAGGGAGCAATCAGTTACAGAGAGGGCTGCTGGACCTCCTCCTCTCTCTCTCCCTTTCTCCTCTTCTGGCCAAGACCTCCAGACCCCCATTACCATACGAGTGCACATGCATTGCACACACACATAAACATGTCCTTGGCCTCGTACACACACACACACACACACACACACACACACACACACACACACACACACACCAACACACAAACATCCTTGGCCTTGTACTTCATGGACTTACTGTAACACACACACACACACACACACACACACACACACACACACACACACACACACACACACACACACACACACACACACACACACATGTGCGTGCGCACACACATAAACACATACTTTGCCCAGTACTCCATGGGCTAGCTGTCTGCAGTGAGACTGTGCAGACTGTGAAGTAGAATAGAGGAGAGGTAATGTGGGTAGAGGAGAGGAGAGGAGAGGAGAGGAGATAAGAGATGATGAGAGTAGAGGAGAGCAGAGGAGAGGAGGGGAGAGGAGAGGAAAGGAGAGGGAGGAGAGGAGGAGGGAGGAAGTGAGGAGTATGGAGAAAAGAGGAGAGGAGAGGAGAGGAGAGAAAGACAGAGTAGGGAAGAGGTGAGGAGGAGAGAAGAGTTGAGCACAAGTAAATGGGAGATAAGTAGAGAGAAGAATAGAGAGAAGATGAGCAGAGAGGAGTAGGATGAATAGAGGGGAGGAGAGGACAGCAGAGGAGAGGAGAGGAGAGGAGAGAAGATGAATGGAGAGGAGGGAAGAGCACAAGGAATGAGTGGAGAGGCATATAATGAAGAGGCGGGAAGAGGAGAGGAAAGGAGGAGAGGAGAGAAGAAGAGAGGAGCTGAGTGGAGAGTAGAATGGACAGGAGGATGGGGAGAGGAGAGGGGAGGAGGCGGAGGAAAAGGGGGAAAGGGGAGGAGGTGAGAGGAGGGAGGCACGAGCTGGGCTTTTGTAATAATGATGTACCCTCAGGCTGTGAGGCTGTCTATCACACAGAGATGCCTTATACCTCCTACTACTCCCTCCCCCCTTCCCCTCTCTCTCTCTCTCTCTCTCTCTCTCTCTCTCTCTCTCTCTCTCTCTCTCTCTCTCTCTCTCTCTCTCTCTCTCTCTCTCTGTTCTTATACGCACCATCTCTTCCTCTCTCACAATATAACTCTCCTTTCTCTTCTTGATATACATACTCTCGCTCTCTTTATTTCTCTCTGTGTCATTCGCTCAGTAGCTCTATCTGTTATTTAATTTCCCTCACTTCATCTGCGTTTCCAAAATGAATCAATCCACATATATATACAAAGATACGATTGAATATTCGCACGAGAATGCACTGACAAGCATCATCCAGCAATGTCACACACATGCACACGCACATGCACACACACACAGTTCCGTCATCATCATTTTAGTGTAATGCAATGATTCCCGCTTCATTTGTTTACAAGTAGGCTGAGCTATATTGCAGGCATGATGCAATTGACTACAATATATCAACAGTTGAATGGCTTGACTGTAATGTGCATGGCTTTTCTGCATCACATTTAGGTTACACGATTACAGCAGAAGGTTATAGGCCCACGTTGAACATGGAATTGCTATAGGCCTATAAAAGTAATCTCCACATATGTTTGGCTGTTTCACATTGACTTATGTATACGATAATGTAGGCCATGTGTACGATTTATTTCATTCACCAGTGCCAAACATCCAATAAAAATGGAGACGCCGAAGCATATGCCAGCCTTGCCAAGCAGCTATCATAAGTCCTGACAACTGATAATCATTACGCTGAACCGCTCGTTTGGAGCCCTGTGTGTATATGCAGGACTTTGTGGTAATCTCAGTGATGAATGGTCTTTACCAGCCCTCAGTTACCTACTCAGTGGAGCTATTAGTCATGTTTGGGCGTGTTTGTATTGCTACAGTGCTACCTGCCTTGAAACAAAACCTGAAAAGGAACCAAATAGGTCTTCAACACTGAAGAGGTCAAATGTGTGCGTTTTACCTCTGTCAGACTGTACTGTAGATCTTAAGCGTGGCCTTTTTGGGGTGGCATGACTGGTGTCTTCATGACTTGAGCAGACGCGCCATATGTAGCTTTGTTCATTTTTTTTTGTTTAGCCCATTCGGGATGCCATTAACAGTCATTTGAGGGACCGGCATCTAGTTGCCTAGCTGGGCCTGGCAAAAGGTCTCCTATATAGAAAAAATGCCCCCGGGCTACTTTGCTGCCACCAGAACGACGGTGGTAGGGGGTGACAGCCGGCTGGTGGCAGGCGGCTCAAGGCGGCGGAGGAAATTAAATTACTGCTCGCGCTGTTGCAGGTTTGTAAACAACACAAAGCCAATGATACGCTTAATTACACACCAGAGCGCGGGAGAGTGGCGCGTGCAGGCCACTAGCAAGGACGTGTTGAAGACGAGCCGTCAGAATAGCTGAAATTACTGTTTTTTAAAATCGGAATTTTGCTTCAGAAAGTTTTGGGGGGAAAAAAAAAATCATGCTCCGGTGTGTATTGTAGGGTAGCTGTCTCGCCACTTATTCTCCCACTTTAGGAGCCAGCGAAAAAATGATGAAGTGTGTAATAGCTAATTTGTAGCTTATTATAGGTCATCCCCAGGTTATCCATGCAGTAGCTGAAGACCATGTATCGAAATATGTACAGTGTTTCCCATACATTGAGGAAACTATGGCGGCCCGCCATAGTTTAAATTTGGCCGCCATAGTTTACGAAAATGTAAAAAAAAAAAAAAAAAAATGTATTTTATTTTATTTATTTATTTATTTATTTTTAACGATATCCGTTTTTGTTAAAAACGATTTGAATTACGATTTTGAATTTCCTTCGCATTTTCCTCCTGGAGTAAATACATCCTATAGACTGTAGCCTATTGGTTAGATAAGTAGTCCCACGGTAACACAGAATGAGGGGAAAGCATTAGGAAGTGACCGTAAGGGTATTACAGTTGATTCATGTGTGCACACGTGTAACATCGGGTGTGAGTGACAGAACATGTGCGCAACGATACGTTATGACACGCCGATATGCGAGGATCTTCGTCCAAATCGCTAGTCGCATGCATCATCGCTAACTGCGTTTACATCGCGTGCCGCGTGTAAGGGAAATGTTAGTTGTTGACATGTATGGAATTCACTTCAATTTGTGCTGTTTCTTGCTTCAGTTGTGGACAAAACGATTGGCCAAACTCACAATAGAAAGCCTTTGCTGTGCTACTGTCCCAGAGAGCTGAAAAAAAAAACCTTCATAGAAGAAGTCACACTTAACAGGGGTGTTAACCAATCCAATGAGTTCTCTCACTCTCTGCTCTCTCTCTCTCTCTCTCTCATATCTCTCTCTCTCTCTCTCTCTCTCTCTCTCTCTCTCTCTTCTCTCTCTCTCTCTCTCTCTCTCCCTCTCTCTCTCTCTCTCTCTCTCTCTCATAGTAGGCTAGCCTACTATTTACCCATAACAAATGGTGAATTTCTGAGCCCTTTTTAATTTGTAGCCTATACCACTGAAGGCATGATAATGCTTCATCATATTTTAGAAATAGGGCCTATGTGCCTTTTATATAGGCTACCAAATGTTTATCATTTTGAAATTGTTTCAGTTGTTTATGACTTGTGTATGACTGAAATTATCTCTGCATACTATCAGTGCTGCATTGCTTTGTAAAGATAGGCTATTCAACACACTTTAAAAACACACTGAAAAGATACGGCCATAGCCTACTGAAAACATTTTGTTCATAATAATGGTGATTAATAAATGGTGGTCTTAAATTTTCATACTGACATCCTTGAATTTGACTTGGTAGATCACGGCAGACCATTCAACTTCAAAGTAGATCTTGGTTAAAAAAAGGTTGGGCACCCCCTGCTATAGAGAGAACCACAAGTGCTTGAAAGACAGGGGATCAAAAGCCTAGTCAAGTTGTTGTAGTTTACTTGGGTTTGGGAGCAATATAAAAAACCTTCAGAGAAGGGACAGTTGGGATGAGTTTACTAACACTCCCTAGGCTTTGTTTTACAGTTGTAATGAGTTTGGTGACAGACCTTCATTGACACAGCAGAGGAGACATCGGGCTGCATATATAAATTAATGTGTAATGAATGTGAATATAGACATAAATGTGTAATATGTTGTTCAGCCCTTTTAATGGGAGGAATTTGGAAAAAACTGGCCCTGTGACCAGCACCCCTCATGTAGAATGTGTACGCCTACAGATATGTGTGGGGGGAAAAGGCATAGCCTACCCTCTAAGACCCTTTTTGTCTATGCGTTAACAATTTCACAGTGCTCTTAAATTCTTATCTCTGCTCCTATTTTGTTTTATTATTTGTTTCCGTCCCAGACCCCTGCATGAGGGACGAATGAAACTGTGTTGTAAACAGAAATTATTCACTGTACTGCATTTTTTGACAATGACAATGTACTACTATTATACAAGTCATGGGTAACATTTCTCAAAATATAAATGGCTGAAATATAGGCCCAGGCCTACAGTTTCTCCATGCGCCAATGTCATACTGTAGTCATTGTTTTGCCGTTTTGCATTTATGCTGCCCGTGTGAGAAGACCCCCCCCCCCCCCCCCCCCCCCCACCCCCCCCCCCCCCCCCCCCCCCCCGCCCCCCCCCCCCCCCTCCTCCCCCCCCCCCCCCCCCCCCCCACCCCCCACCCCCCCCCCCCCCCCCCCCCCCCAAAAAAAAAAGGCCCGTGTGAGAGACCCCCCCCCCCCCCCCCCGGACAAATAAAGCCCGGCTGCCCCCATAGTTTCCAACATTTCTGTGGGAAACACTGATGTAGGCCTCTTGGTTGTGTTCTGAAGAGTTTTTTAGTCCAACTATTTACATATTTGTATTTATGTTATATTGGATTATATTTGATGTATTATTATTCATATTATTATTATTAGGCCTAGGCCCGTGTTGTTGTTAGTTGTGGTGGTGGTGGTGCTATTAGGCAACTTTGTAACTGGGAATTACTGCAAGCGTTGCTGTTGAGGTGTAGGCCTATCCCAACAATTATTATTACAGTGTTATTGCAACTGCCATTTTCACTATAACTCAAAATGTGCAAATAGGTCAAATGTCTGCCATTGTTCTTAGCAATATCCTACACGTAAATAATTTGCTATTAGACCTATATTAGGCTACTGGCATAATGTTGGTCTTATTATTAGGCCTAGCTATTCTCCTAATATTAGGCATATTATGCTACTAGGATTGATCCAAAGCCTACAGAAGATATATTTTGAGACTATATATTTATATATTTTTTGAATATCATAACAACATAGGCCTATTGATTGTGTTGACATAATAAGAAAATAGGCCTAACCATTAAACTGCATTTTCCTCGCAATTAATTGGCTATATACCTCTCCGCTGGTAGGCCAGTGTGGTGCCCGTATTATGCTACAAGATGACGTTCAGGAGTTCCCGAGTGAGCAGCCCTGCGGCTTGGTGTTTTCTTTTTTCGAGCCATATTCTCCCCCTCCCTCCCTCTCAGCTCAGCGTCCAGTTTAAGCCGTCTGATCGGGCTGAGAGGCGCCAGGTTATCCCGGGGGAGCAGGAAAGTCAAGGACTGTAGCTCGAAATGCAGAATAATGTAATTCAATCTGGTCAGAATTCAACCTAATTACAGCGGAAAGCACAACAGGCAGGGATGGGGAGAGGAAAGCAGAGCAGAGCAGAGGAGCAGGGGGTAAGCATGTGGATGCAAATGGACAGGGATGACAGGATCATCACCGTTATCCACGACATCCTCGAGTGTGGAGTGGTGGTGGGCCACACTGAACGACCTCTCTCTCTCTCTCTCTCTATCTCTCTCTCTCTCTCTCTCTCTCTCTCTCTCTCTCTCTCTCTCTCTCTCTCTCTCATCCACCACACATCCACACAAACAGCAACTCACTGTCAGTACTTCGTTAAATTGACTTTCATTGAGTATTCCACCATTATTATCATTAATTTGCGCAATTATTTCCTTTTTACGCACAAATAGGAACAGGATATCACAATGGCAACGTGGTTTCTGACATTACTGGAGGTAACACAGGCCTACAAGCCTACATCCATTTATTCATAAACTCCTTTCTGATAGAAATACTATATGTAATCTGTTGAATAGAAACTTGAATCTGCAGTGGACTATTACAAGTGGAGTGTTTGGCGTAAAGATATAAGAGAGCTCCGCTCCTTGCATTGCGCACACAATAGCGCAGTTGTTTGCAAATCTATCCACGTCATCTAAAGCATATTTGCACCCAGGAGAGGCACAGGTCAGCGAACATGTCGAGGACCAAACTGTGACAAATTCCTATTGTCTCCGCTTTCGGTCCCTACTTTATTACACAGACGACCCGCACAGCGCCCGAAGATAACGATTCATCACCGGGTTTCCATACACGCTGCACCCGGCTGCAGACACCGCCTCCGGGCACGAAGCTACCGGCTTTTGTGGCACTTAGCCTCCCAGAGTCAAGCTCGTGCAAGTCAGCCGTCTCGCGCGCCTTAAATCCAAACACGGTGATATAATATTTTATGATAAAAAAAACATTGAATATGCAGCAAAAATGCTACAAACAATCATTTACTTATTATCATTCGTTGGGCTATTTATGTATGGGCTATTTATGACAGACAATATTCTATTTTTTTAACCAGTCTACTCTACTTCATATATCACTGTCACAATATATAGTCCTACAATTATTATTATTATTATTATTATTATTATTATTATTATTATTATTATTATTATTATTATTATTATTATGCTATAACAACATAATGAACCTGCCAATGAGAGTAATGAAAAGAAGCAAGCAAGGTAGGCGCCAATTGTCATGTCCAATAAAGCGCGTGCTTCTTCCTGTTCAAAATAATGAGAGCATAAGCTAATTACTACCCACCATTTGCCTCTCCGTTAAATTGAGTTGTTTTTAATTGTCGACGAAAATAACTCTTTAAGGAGAAAAAACGTCGATTCCAAGCCTTGCCTACCACTGATAGCCTTGCCAATTATAATGCAATTACACAATTCATATGATATAATTCCATACCAGTCAATGGGATAGCTTTATAAAATATAATTACGCTGAATGATTCAGTACATCTAGAGCTACACATCTGACCATAGCCTATAAGGACCATGTGCATATTTTTTATTGCCTACATACTTTTACGCATGTTGGTATTACAATTTGGAGACTCATTGGCACGGTGAATCCAGTTTGATTGCGCCTATGCTTAATGCAGGTTATGATTGCACAAAATAAATAAAATACAACCTTAAAAATGAGCTTTCAACCAATGACAGGTATAAGGTTAAAGTGCGACAGTGCCAAAGTGAATCAAAAGCGCCACTGGGGCAAGGATGATGAAACTCTGAGCATCTCTTCTCTCATATCAGCACGTCAGTCTGAAGGGAGATGGACAGCCTCGGCCAGGACCACTGAGAAATGGAGGCTAAATAGCACACGGCCCAATAACGGCCCACCTGCAAATGCAGCCAGTCTACCTAGGCCTACTATTCCAAATTCCCTATAGCTCTCAGGGCTTTCATATTATTTGTCACATGCAATGCATGAATGTTCTTTTCTGTTTGATTTTTAGGTTTTTTTGGCTAAATTGTTATTTTACTTGGCATTGTTTCATTTGAACATAAAGGGAAGTTGGTGGTGCTATACTGCGCATGGTTCTTAGGCAGGGGAGGCGAGAGCCATAGCGAGGGGAAGAGAGAGCCATATATAGCAGCCGTCCATTCGATCACATTAAAGAACCAGCTTGTACTGTTGCAAAGAAATAGGTGAGGGCGTCCATTATTGATACAGCTGTGAATTCACACAATTGATTTTTATGCTTCCCCCTAGCCAGTTTGTGCTGCCCAGAAATATTTGTATTTGCCTGAAAGTTGAAATAAGAGCGTAATAAAACGATGATATATTAAATTCGTTTTCGCCGTGTTGAGCTTTTATTATGCGCCATTCCTCATTTTTATTGAATTGAAAGCAGACAATCCGCGGAGTTGCTTGGGGCGCAGAAAGGTTAAATTATTTGCGCCAATCAGCGGAGCGTTTGCATCACTGAGGGCTACTCAGGCATTTCAGTTTTAGCCCGCAATTGTGTGGACCTGGAGGCCAAATAAATCAGTAGAATTTAATATCGTGTCACCCCGCATGTCCATGAAGAGCCTGCCATGCATAAGTGATCTTGTCGAAAGTGTGCTCCCCCACGAATAGCCCAGTGTACAAGACAGTAGCGCTGATCAAGGCAAATACATGTAATAAAAACACAAAAACGTTATAATTTCTATGATCTGTAAAGTGTAATGGGAGCTATTGTCTGTGATTAGACAGCAGAAAGATGGTCATGCAATGCAAGATGTTTAATTTCGAAGATGCAGTCGATATTCGGTAGATAATCTGTGCAAGGGTTTCCGCACATATTTACGTTCAACTTGTACCTCGACACGGTGCGTAATTTAGTTCCAACAAAGAATGGGTAGGCTACAAACCTTTTACTTAACTAGCATTATGCTAATTGAAAAATACAGTAAGCATATACTGACCACACTTGCACAACTTCCTCTGTTCACCTATCCCGCGCGTTTTGGAGTAAACTATCCGGCAGGTGCGTATATTGCCAACGCTGTCAGAGGTCGAAATGGCAGAAATAGTTCATACTGCTATATCCATATAATAATAAATATGGAATCGTGTGCTGTATTCATGTTTACTTCATACACACGTGTTTATTTGTCCTATTGATAGTCATTGCACTCAACTCCACACCACCAGTAGGAAAAATAGCTGCGGGTTCTTTAAGGGAGGCGAGCCGGTAGTAAACCATTGTATCCGCTGTAGCCAATGACAGCCGGTCAGACTTCGGGTAGAAGGAGTGTCTCACCTGCAGAAAAAAACACTTTACTAAGCGCTTCAGTGGGAGTTTTCGGGTGTCTGTCAATTAATATGCACGTTAAGCCCGTTAAACGTCTCATTTTAGATCACAACAGAAAGTGCCTAAGCGTCCGAACAGGTCAAGCGTCGGCCTCTCCGCAGTGACAACAATAGCCACACTGAGCTCCATCATCGCTACAACTTGGCAACTCTTCGCTGGATGGATTTGCTGCAAGACGGAGTGGGTTTGGGTCCCGTCTTTCCGGTGTTCATTATGAACAAGACCCAAAACTGAAGAGATGTGAGCAAGGCTGGATGATTTTGGATCTTGTAGCCTAAAGGTAACGCGTACTCGCCAAGATGGATTAATTTTTTCAGTGCTTTCATTTGCTTCTTTTGTATTCATCGATTTTCAGTGCAAGGGAAAAATGTGGATGTTGACCACTTCAAGTCATATGTTTTCCTAACAAGGAGGACAAACTATTCTCTATGAAAGAGGATTACGCGCCATTGTTTCATTTCAGATAAATTATAGAAAGGACACAAGACACTTTTCCTATTTACATTTGTGTGCAGTGGAACAGTTCTTATAGCAGAGTTCAGCAATGGAGCACACTGGCATTGAAGAAGTGAACCAAACGCACCAGCAACATGAGCCTATCAGTTTTGGAATAGATCAAATTCTGAACAGCTCGGACCAACCCAGTAGCTGCATGCTTCCAAACCGAACCAGCGATCCGGATTACCAGCTAGCCCCAAATGTCTACTCAAATGGCTACAACAGTGTTTACAATCCGGCCTGCTCCATGGCCGCCGGATTGGCGGGCTCATATAACGTAAACATGAACATGAATGTCAGCATGAATATGAACGTTAACGTAAATTCGGGGAATGCCGGTGGTGTCATCCGCGTCCCAGCCCACAGACCCATGCCGCCAGCTCCACACCCCCCTCCCCCTACTCATCCACCCGGCATTGGTGCCGGGATACCACCGGTGCCGACGGTACCAAACATGGGAAACCCGGCAAACTTTACCTTCCCCTGGATGGAAAGCAGTAGGAGGTTTGCGAAAGACAGACTGACGGGTAAGTCAGTGCTTGAGTTGCATTGTTTTACCCAAATATAAAAACTGTCAGCTTTATGATAAATGCAAGGTTAGCCACTTGATACACTGCAAATTTACAATAGCGCATGGGCCTGTCGTCATACCAAAACAAAATTCTATAATATAGTAGGCTACCCACTTATAGAAGCTCGTTTCTCACACTGTGTCAGGTTTCATTAGACACCTCAAATAAATATAGGGCTGGCAGCAGTGGCGGAACAATTGCACACAGGGCCCCAGGGCAAAACACAGATAGGGCCCCCCATATGGCCTGCCATTGTCACAATAGGGGCCCCAACACCAATGCAGAAGGGCCCTGGGCCCAGGGGCAAATGCCCCACTTGCCCCCCCTATAGCTCCGCCCCTGGCTGGTAGGCTATGTACTATGGTGTAGAGATAATATGCTACTTTTATTTGGTTGGAATTAATTGTTTCCTTTAAATCTGTCGATATTGAAATGTAGGTTATTATCATTATTATAACTATCATTATTATTATTATTGTTATTATTATTATGTTAGGCCGAACTGTAGTAGGTAGGCCTAAAGGCCTATCTTTTTTTCCACTTGAAGTGGATGGTATCTTATAATTTGCATCTGCATTTTGCCAAGACCGACTGATTAAAATTGTTATAGTATTAGGCTTCATTTTATCACCTAATGATGTAATAACAGTAGGCCTAGACTAATAGCAGTAATAACACTAATAATAAAAGTGACCAAAATAATGCTACCAAACAGTAGCCTAACAACAACAATGTAATGATATAATACTATCATCATCATCATCATCATCATCACCATCATCATCATCATCATCATCATCATAATTATTATATATATATTATATATAATAATAATAATAATAATAGTATATTATTAATAATAATAGTAATAATAAATACGTTTATTCTAATAAAAAAAACACTGTCCGTCTGTGTTATCCAATTTCTTTTTGAAAAGTCCATGGCCTGCAGGTGTTGGCCATAGAGGCCTATTTGAAGCAAAATGACAAATATTATCATGTACAAATGATCATCATTCATTGCCTTTGTGTCAATGACACTGTCACGCCAAAAAGAAATGAATATCAAATATCTTTATTAAATATCAGACGGTGAATAGGCTAACATATGAATCATGCTTCACTTTCAAATTTGAGCTTGTGATTAGGTATCCTGTCAATGTATGTCAAAATATCATTTGGGCTGCCTTTATTAGGCCTACTGTAAAACTTTCATTAGCTTATAATGTTGTTACAGATTATCAGACATTGTTGATTTTTTTGTAAATATCTGGATAAAAACAATTAAATTTACAAAGAGGCAAAAGTGTAGAAAGGCAGGAAGAATTCCTTATTACAAACAGAAAATGGCTGAAGACCTTTAAAACAGAGCTATCAGTGGGATGGTAATAACATGAAGCATTCTGCACGACTTCTTGTTTACAAAACCGTCTTTTAGTTTCAGGTTTGAAGTTATTTTTCTCAAGAACATCCAGCAGACCAGTTTTATTTAGCCATTATAGTTTTGTGTAAACCCCACTGTTGTGCAAGATATAGGCCTACCTTGCGCCCATGAATGTATACCTGGACATTAGCAAGCAGAAGGCCTTCAGGGTCTTATATGAACAGAGACTACTGTTAAAAAAAGAGCAGGTGCCAGGCACTGACTAGACTAGATTTTTTTTATTCCCGCATTATCCATTTGAACTCCACCTCCGTTCTTCACTTAGGTCAGTCCAAGTTGGGTCGCCACAATGACGTCATGCAGAGCGAGATGAAGATGAAGCGCATTATGGATCTCTGCACATTAAATATTAACTGTGCTGTTCTTGGCTCATCAATAATTCAAGCGCTGGAATGATATGTCAACTGCACAAGCTCTTTTGTAAATATGCTTATCAATTTTACTCATGGTCACTATGGGCCACTCATTTAATATGTTTTATCTTTAGCATGTTGCTCTCTATATGCAATATTAGGCCTAGGCCTACATTAACCAATAAGAAAACTGTGGTGTTTTATTTACTGCGACAGCCTTTCTGCGATCCTTAGATATTACAGATCATCATTGATACCTTGTCAATTATTAGAAATCAATTAATCTATAAATTCCATCCGCCGAGAGAAATTACGCACGCTGCCTTTCAGCCACTGGGCAGACACAAAGGACCTACACGGTTGTTTCTGTCTTTATTAGACAATCCTTTTTTGGCGAGATGCTCGGGAACAGCTTTCTCCTTTTCAAGCATTGCCCCAATCCTTTTCAGACGGCACGTGTGCATTTCACCGCAAGTGTCACAGCGTGTTCAGGACGACGCACAGCCACGGCGCGGCCTTGCGATCCGATATTCACCGCAGGCCGGACATATCTGGACAGATTGTCGGCTCTTTGAAAGGCAATACCACATGTTTTTTGTGTTAATTGACTCCTTGGCAGTTTGCAAGTTCATCCAAGAGAAGAAATGGATAAACAGATCAGTCCCAAGATTAGTCAACAGTGGTGGTCTCTCGGGCCGGGCGACGTCCTGCCTTGTTTTGGCTTGGCTGTATGAATGCATTAACCAGCAGTCGGTTGCATGCAAATTAACATATTTAGACAGTACAGAGGTGCGTATGAATAGAATAATGACTGAAATGAAGAAGACACATTGACGTGTCTGTGAACATAAATTAATCTGTTTAGACGTTACAAGGATTTATATTTAACTGCCAAGCGTCATGCGTACATGATTGTAGGCCTATATACGTGTGCGTAACCATCTAGATTGCTGTTACGCGCTGAGAATAAAGACGCAGATCTAAATAGGAGGTGTAAAGAATAGCAATTCGTCCTGATGCCAGCAGGAAAAAAAGAGCAGAGGCCGCAGTCTGCACATTCAACCGAGTTTAGGTTTTATTCCATCTCATTGCCATTACAAGTTGATGGCGAATTTGAGCCTCCCTTCTCGCTGCCTAACAAAACAATGCATAACGGTAAATGTGCATGTTATATTTCAATATCCTCAGTAGAATCCATTAAGTTTATATTTATTAGATTGCTTCAGAGGTAATATTCGCAAAGGGGAAGGAAAGAGCTGTCGTGTGAAAGTGATATTACGTATAAATGATTTTATTACTGGGCCGCATATTCTCTACGGTAGCATTTTATTTTTTGATGTGCTCATGCCAAATTTTATTACACCGACATATCATTTAGTACACTCCGCGGCTGGGTCCTCCGTGAATTGGAGTGATTGTTTCTCCCTCGAACTGACCCATACATCTGACAATGGGCTTGCGGGGATTTTAGTGTTTTATTCGCCTAGTCTCATGGGCAGGGTCTGGCGAGTGCAGGAAGGAGACGTGCAAAACGGGCAGCAAATGTAGTCAGTGGGATATCTGAGGCACGATAGGCCTTTCCCAATAACTCACCTTTGCGCAAATCCTCTCAGCCCTAAAGAGGGAGGCTTCTATGTGCCATGTTGCCCTACGTGTTGTTGTGCTGTATTTCCTGTTATTTGAAATGATGTTGACAGCAGCACACTGTTTTGCTGGATGGTGCTGCCAGTGCTGCTTGAAACGTTTATGATGACAGTGACCTCCTGTAATGTGTGGTGTCTCCTGTGATCTGTGAAGTGATTAAAAGCTATCACATCAAGTTACACTGACAAATGAAGAGACATGGGGGCTAAATGCAATTAGCCGCCTCAGTCATCCTTGGCTGTCCAAAATGGTGGACAATCTGTAATTGCCAATAATACAAGTCAGGTGAAGGCTTGGACGTGAGGGAGCAATCTTGCAGCTTTCTTCAATAATGAAAACCAAGTCCATTTTATGTACTTTTTCACTGTTAATTCAAGACAGAGAGATGTAAGAGTCATATAATGCTCCTTTAGTTAGCCACAGTCTATATGTCCAATTTAAAGAGCAAATTATAGTACTATGAGGACTGTTAGCCTATTACTTGGGTTCTTTAAATGATTCAAGACAGAAGCGGTTTTAAAAGTTCCATGTTGTCTGCACAGGCTGTTCTATGACTGACCTTCGTCAAGGGCGTCATCACTTGTTCCGAACCAAAGCCGGTCCTTTGCCTTGTGCCACCCACTAGGACGTGCTGAACTTGTGTTACGCGTGAACGTGTTTCTATGCACTTTCCCCATCACCACGTTTTGCACCATGGCCTAAAATAGAAGTAGCATAGTACCCTACGTGCACACATCAAAGGACACAAGGAAGAGATTTTCCAACGTCTGTTTGCCATTCATTCAGATTACCCCCCCACTGAGAGAGACACAGTGTTTATTGTTTCATCTGCGGATCACTCTATCTTGAATAAAGCATTCCTGGAAACTAGTGTACTTGTGCTGTACATGGCATCCCAGCCGAATAGAATGCTACTGATATCATTGAGCATTCACCATTGCCTTCTGAGGGTCGCCTCTGTTACTGTTGTCGCATCAACAGCACCACTCAGCGAATGTTATGGTGGTGTGTTTTTGTCTCCCCCCAACCCCGACTCTCTCTCCCTTTTCTCTCTCTCTTCTCTTTCTCTCTTTCTCTCTCTCTCTCTCTCTCTCTCTCTCTCTCTCTCTCTCTCTCTCTCTCTCTCTCTGTCTCTCTCTACCCCATGCTGCTGACAGTGCTTGCTGGGCTGCTGGGGGTCTCAGAGGGCCCCGGCTGCGAATGTTTTCATATGCATTTTGGCTGCCGGTGCGCCACCAGACACACAGCGGTACAAGTGTACCTGCCGCGGTAAACAGCACGCCAGGGAACCCAGTGTTTGTTTGTTTGTTTGTTTGTTTGTTTGTTTTTCGTGGAATTCAAACCCATGTGCTCTGAGGTGAACAGATGTGGCGGCAAAGCAGACTGCGTATGTGGATGGAAAAGGTGGATGAGAGTATGTTACAGAGCTTTTGTTTTTCATTCATTGAAAAGCACTAATGCACACCGACATCAATTCTTAAATGCGTCATTATTATCATTAGCCAGTGTAAAGGTGAAAAGAAGATGCAGTAGTATAACATAGGCAATGAAAATATTACAGAGCATTCATCTCTTGTGCATAACAAATAATAGACACCAAAATAGATCCTTAAAAGTGTCAGCAAAACAGAAAAGCATCATTAAATGTGGTAAATGCAGCCAGGTATGAGCGTTTCTGCCTGGTTCGCATTAGCAGCTGTAGCACTTTTCGTGAGCTATTTTGACACATTTGTAAGTGAGAGGGACGGAATACAACTCCGGTGTCGAACGTGATGCCTAAAAGACTTTCGGCTTGAAGATTCCCCAGGCAGCTGACACTCTGTGCCCATTGCCAGGGAGGCACCTCTTCTTTAATCAGCCTGCCAAAGGCCATTAACTTATCAGCCCTGTCTTATTCACCCAGTACATCAATCACACACAAAAAACAAGACATCAACATCCATTAACACCAAAAATGCAATAGTAGTAGGGGTTATGCTTTTTGTGGTAATAGAGATATGCAACCAATTGTACTCATCCTCAACTTCTATTCACCCACACCTCACAACTGCAGGCTCATTTACATCCAAAGTGACGAAAAGCTACTTTGGTTCAGATCATTGGTTGATCGTCCCTGGAACTATGTGTACCTTGTTCAAGTGTATGTAGCCTCTTACTGCAGATGGGCCTGCCAGCAGGCCTATCCGCTCCTTGCTGAAAATACTGAACTACATCATAACAACATTGCTATGACATTAGCGGGACACTGAAATTACAATTTTGGTGATAAGGTTATAGACTCTGCACAAAGGGGTTAAGCCACGGATGAAATGGTCCCATTGTCATCATCAACATCACCTCTAACAACTATACCCACACCTCACCTCTCCAGGCTGCCAGAGCGAGGCCCTGACTATCTCTCCCCCATTCCCTCTCCCCTGTCCTTCTGCAGCAGAGCAGGCAATGGACAAACATGCAGGAGGCCCCACTGGAATGCCTGGGGCTCTCCTGCCGTCCCTGCTCAGCCTGGGGGCTCTACCTGAGGGGGACATGGGCAGGGCCTCCCCCTGGAGCTCTGCGGAGATGCTAGCCAAACACTATTGCGCGAGTCCGCACCTGGACTACGCCTTAGCAAAGAGTGCAGGCCACGGTAAGTTGCATATACTCCCCCAGCAGCTGAAACATATAGACTGACTTACTTATTGTTCGCTCCATATTGGAGGCACAACCTCACACATTCGACTATTAACACTATGCTTTTTTGTTGTTGCCCTGAGCCGCACACATGTATTGATGGTTTAAACCCATTGACGAAAATCTATGGCGAAAGCAAGTCATTTAGGTTTTACTGTCATACAATTTGCAAATTAAATGTAAAAAATGCTGAATTAAGAAATATGTTTATAAATAATAAAATAAATAAAATACATTTGTAAATGGTCTAATTAATAGGTATGAGTGGACCACACACAAAATATCACACAGCTAGTGTTAGTAATCCTATAGTCAGAAGTAAAATGTTTTTCAGTTCATTTTTATGCATTTGTAAACAGAGTTGGTATTCATAACATCTGACTGTGCACATTATGGTCACTATATTCTACCTCATGCATATTTCAGAGAAAAAGGCTTGTCTCAGCAAGGCATACTCAAAGCCATGTATATGTCCAAGTCATTCAACATGAAGACTGAACCATGGCATGACACTCCAGACACATTTTCCAGGGTGAATGAAAGTGAAAAATTCAATCTGTCATTGGTGTTGCTGTCATCCTTCTGAGGTGTGCGGGAAAATCCCAGAGGTGCTAAACTATTTCTCTCTCTCCTTGTCTCTTTCTTTCTTTCTTTCTTTCTTTCTTTCTTTCTTTCTTTCTTTCTTTCTTTCTTTCTCTATCTGTAGCAGCCCTGTCGCCATTCTCGGTGACCCGGCGCATCGGTCACCCGTACCAGAACCGCACGCCACCCAAAAGGAAAAAGCCGCGCACCTCCTTCTCTCGCGTGCAGATCTGCGAGCTGGAGAAGCGCTTCCACCGGCAGAAGTATCTGGCGTCAGCTGAGCGCGCCACCCTGGCCAAGGCCCTGAAGATGACCGACGCGCAGGTCAAAACCTGGTTCCAGAACAGGAGAACCAAGTGGAGGTAGGGGGACACATGCTCTTCAAAAGACGTCATGATGCATTACTGGTCTGGGTGGTATAGAGCTGTGCTGGAATGGAGGAGATGCATTATATGCTTTTGGATGATATTGTCTTGACCTTTTTCACCAGGAGAGCATTTTGGCAAAATGTGCTTTTCGTTTTAAAGAACAACTGCACTATTTTCAACATTAAGCCCCTTTTCTGAGTCCTCTGCAATGTTTTAGAATCCCCCTCACCCTTTTTTTCCATGTTTGCTGCTGTCTCTGTTATTTGGCTAATTTGGATTTTGCCTAAACCGGATTTAGAATGGCCATCTATGGGCATGTCCAACTATGTTCAGAAATCCACTTTAAACATTTGTTTTCAATACTGTGCAACTCACTAAGTGTTTAGGGGTGTTCACTGGTATTCCATAACAATTTTCGTAGCGAAGCATGGTTTTGTCATGTCTTATGTAGCATTTTGTAAATATATATATATTTTTTTAATTTACAAAATACCTAATAAAAAATGACAGAAACCATGTTTCGCTACAAAAATTGTTATGGAATACCAGTGAACACTTGGTGAGTTGCACAGTGTTGTAAACAAATGCTTAGGGTGGATTTAGGAACATAGTTGAACATGCCCATAGACGGCCATTCTAAAGCCGGTTGAGACTAAATGAAAAGTTCAGATGCAAAACCCCAAGTGCCTTTTCAGAAAATAATCTTCATTAATTTTTATTTAATACAAAGCTATCAAAATTGCATATTTTTAATTTTATGTATGTAATATAACTATTTATATGTATTATCAAGTACATGAATTTAAACCAAACTAGCAACGGGGTTCTCTAAAAATATAGAAGTGCAGGTCTTCAGAAATGGAGTTAGGGGGTTTTGCATCTGAACTCTTCAAATCTAGATCAGCCAAATAATGGAGAGAGCCGCAAACATAAAACAAACGTTGAGGGGGGTTCCAAAACATTGCAGAGAACTCAGAAAAGGGGTTTAATGTTGAAAATAGTGCAGTTGTCCTTTAACATGATATCTCCTTGACACTCTGGTCTCTTTCTATATCCAGAAATAAACCAAACCAAACTAAAATTGTATAGCATTGTGTAATTAAATTATATGTATTAGTCCTCACAGACATTCCAATGGTATTTTGGGACTGCTGTTGATTTGAATGTAATCCAAATTACCACAATAATGGATGTTTGTAGAGATGCGGCATGTTTTAAGCGGTTCTTTTAACAGGGCTTTTCAATTGAACAATATATGATAGGTTAAACTGCATTTCTTAAAGCAAACCCTAATCCTTACCCTTACCATTACCTTAAATAACCGTGTGAGTACTGTTATTAACAAGGTTACATTGTACCTCATAGCGCAAACACTGTAACAGGGATTGTTTTCGATTTTCCGAAATCGGAATACATAGACCTATAGTATACAAGTCTTATCACAGTACACTACATATAGTATAAGGCGTAGATTAATTGAAAAATTGAAACAGTTTGATGTGTTTATATCAACTGAGGTAAAAAATATTTCTAAATTAATAATCAATATTTTTCATTACAATCACTGAAACAAGAGAGGTTACGCATTCCTGTAAACTTGATTTGTGCACTTTCTGCTTCGTAGGCAAGGTGTATGAATTAATGTATTATATTAATTTTAAGTCTAAAGAAAAGAAAAAGGAGAAAGACGGACATAATACCTGTCGACACAAATGTAGGCTATAAATTCTTGCAAGCTCTACGTGGAGCAATATTTGAATTTTGTTTTCCTACAATACACAGCCAGTGGAATAGGCCTATGTAATAACAGCCTTCCGCAGTGAAAGCACTAGAAACATATTTTTTTAAATGAAAAATAAATAAATAATCTTTTTACTGTTTTATTTATCCATTACCTTTTCATGTTGCATTCATCAACTACTGCTGATACCGATTTATTAATGAGAGAGTACATCTTGACATCATGAAATGATCAGCTCTGTCAATCCTATAGTCATTTGCCATCTGTAACTTGAGCCCTCTACAGTAAAACAAAACATCCATCACCAAAACCATGCTCATTCATTTGCCCATAAAGCCTAGATAGGCTATTATAGATGATACACTCACAATCTGCAGACATTAAACAGACAGCCAGCATGCTAAAGACGGGGGAAAAAAACAAAATTATTATGAAATAGGATGGAGACAGGGATCCTGTCCTGTTGTTGCCGTAATGTCCGAGTCCGAGTTTTTGATGTGATTTATGGTATTTTCCAAGAGCCCGAGGATGGATAGGCATAAGAGGACGTATTTGTGTGTCAACCATACGGGTAACAAGCAGATGATCGAATGAGTGGGGGAACAATTGGATTAGGGTGATGCAGTTAGCCGTAACGTGTAGCTAATGGACGGTGGACACGGACTATGAAACATGGATTTAGGGGTTACATCGGTGACTGCCTCTGACATGAAAGCCGAATTCACAGCGCCACCTAATAGGATGATGCTCAGGTCAATCATAATAATGCTCAATCATGTGGGCTCTTTTAGTGCGACTTCAAATGTTGCATGGGGCTTGTCACTCATGATGCCAGTCGTATTACCTCTAGCGACACATATTCTCAACGTTTAAATGTTGATTATACATTATGCAACGTTATTGGCAGCCATAAGCCACAATAAGCTACAACACCACAGACCGTCTGACGGATAAATACAAGATTGCAGCACACATCTTTTCTCCTCGTCTCTGAATTATTTGGATTGAGCGAAGGCGACATTCTCAATTTGCCATGCCATTAGCGTTCTTTACAGTCTGCTTGTATTGATTTTTAAAAGCCATGTAGGCTACTATGCTGTAACAGAAACCCTGTTTTGAATATCTGAAAAAAATGAATTGAAGGAGTCATGTCAAGCCTGTTGAAAAAGGATTTACCACCAAATACCAGTGTCACATGGGCTATTGGCACTGTATTCATGCCTTCAAGCGAATACCCGTTTCCGTAGCCGAAGACGGTTCTTAGGCAATACGTATGTAGGCCTAGCCTGTTATGCAAACCAGTTCTTAAGAACTTAAGCACTGTGTGTTTGTGTAGGCCTACAAGCATGTGTGCGTGAATTTGTGCGTACGAGCGTGTTTGCGTCGGTGTTGTCATATTTATCTATGATCATGTTTTTCTGGTTCAGCCCTCCTGAGTGATAAAATATCTGAAAGAGCACAAGCATGAAGAGTGAATTATGTCAAAGTGGGTTGGTTCTGTTGCAGACAGCATCCGCTAGATGAAATGAAAGCAATGTGAAGTAGGAGAAAAAAAACTGAAAAGCTTTTACTGTAAAGCCACAGGTCTAAAAGAGGCATGTGTGTGTGTGTGTGTGTGTGTGTGTGTGTGTGTGTGTGTGTGTGTGTGTGTGTGTGTGTGTGTGTGTGTGTGTGTGAGAGTGTTTGTGTGTGTGTGTGTGTGTGTGTGTGTGTGTGTGTGTGTGTGTGTGTGTGTGTGTGTGTGCACGCGTGGGTGCGTGCATGTGTGTGAGTGTGTGTGTATGAGAGAGAGAGAGAGAGAGAGAGAGAGAGAGAGAGAGAGAGAGAGAGAGAGAGAGAGAGAGAGAGAGAGAGAGAGAGAGAGAGAGTGTGTGTGTGGGTATGAGTGCTCACTTGCTTGTGTGTTTGACTGTCTGCCCTGCCCTGGCTGGCCACGTTCGGCTCACCATTTTCACCTTTTTGCTGCACAGGAGACAGACGGCGGAGGAGCGGGAGGCGGAGAGGCAGCAGGCCAACCGTCTGATGATGCAGCTGCAGCAGGAGGCCTTCCAGAAGACCCTGAGCCAGCCGCTGCAGCCCGACCCCCTGTGCCTGCACAACTCCTCGCTCTACGCCCTGCAGAACCTCCAGCCCTGGGCAGATGACAACAAGGTGACCTCCGTCACCTCAGTGGCATCCATGGTCTGAGCACCACACTCTGGTGCACATACAGTGTGTGGGGTTGTGTGTATGTGTGTGTGTGGATATGAGAGCGTGTGTGTGTGCGTGTGTGTGTGCGTCCGTGCTTGCATGTTTTTGTGTGTGTGTGTGTGTGTGTGTGTGTGTGTGTGTGTGTGTGTGTGTGTATGTGTGTGCGTCCGTGCTTGCGTGTTTGTGTGTGTGTGTGTGTGTGTGTGTGTGTGTGTGTGTGGGTGTGTGTGTGTGTGTTTGTGTGTGTGTGAGTGTATGTGGCTGGGTATGAGTGTTTGTTTATGTAAGAGGCGTGTGTCTGTGTGGATTTTACTCGTATGTGCGCGTGTGCGTGTTTGCACATATGCGCATGTGTTTGCCTGAGAGAGAGAGAGAGAGAGAGAGAGAGAGAGAGAGAGAGAGAGAGAGAGAGAGAGAGAGAGAAAGAGGGAGAACAGCCTGAGCGAGAGCTTGTTTTATGGGGAAAGGAAGGAGTTTGTAAACAGGACATATTAGGGAGATTGGATGCCAACTGGAATAAAATAATTGAAGCTTCATTGGTTTACGCATAAGAAGTCATTTGATGAAACCAAGCCCCCGGCTATAGGTTAAGTGCTTATTACGAGAGACTGGGCTGGAGGCTTTGCTGTGTAATCTGGTTGGTCTGTGTGTGTGTGTGTGTGTGTGTGTGTGTGTGTGTGTGTGTGTGTGTGTGTGTGTGTGTGTGTGTGTGTGTGTGTGTGTGTGTGTGTGTGTGTGTGTGTGTGCGTGTGTGTGCGTGCGTCGTGCATGTGTGTGTGCGTGTGTGTGTGTTCCATGGGCACAATTTGACAGCAACACAGGATATTCTTTTTTTCTGTACTTCCTCCATTGTAATGAACAGAACTTGGACTGCTTTGCAGGCCCACAAGGGCGAAACGTCCGGATGACTGAATTGACTGAATCATTTCATACGTTATATTTTGCTTTTATGTTGTTGTTTTTTATTTTATTTGACTCACCTCTGTTCAAAGAATTACATTTTCTCTGGATGTATGCGCACTTATCTGTAAACATGGAATTATAAACCATGAAATGGATTAAACCATTAAAAAGTAAACTCTTTTTTAAGTGACAAAATGAGAACCAAGTTTGTTGCCTTTACTAGTATCCCACGAGAGTCTGTCAAGGTTATTTTCATCCCTTACGCTGCGCTTTCCACTCTTCCTCAGTTGACCGTCTAGCCGAGGGGGGGACCTACTACCACCACCACCACTACTACTACTACTACTACTACAACAGTATGCCTTCGCCACCTGACTTTACGGATGGATTGAGCGATGGATGAACTCTTCTCCATCCAAACCTTCACGCTGTTTGTCTACGTGCCGAGAGGCATCCACAAGACACTGACTCAGCCAATGACTCATTTGTTCTTCTGTTTGACTTTGTGAAAGGAGAGACAGAGTGAGAGAAAGCAGGAAAGAGAGCGAGAGAGAGCGAGAGGTGGGGAAAAACAAATATGTACATGATGCATGCTCTTGATGGGTTCTTCTTTTGTGAACTGGAATCCAAGTCAATGAAGGTGAAGTCCTTCAGGACTGAAGTTGTCATAAAAAAAACAATTATAGTTTCTTCCCTCCACCTTTACAGGATCCCTCATTATTATTATTATATACATTTAAAGGTGTTTTATAATAATTAAACATGTGATTTTTTGAAAAGCCATCATACGCAGACGCCTCTTGTTTTGTCTCTACCTCATGCTTCACTTTCTTTGTTGACTTCCCACCACAATCTCACGAAAATTGTCTCCGTAAAACATCACACAAAAGGCCCGTACTTGTTAAAGCTCAATGTGTGGTTGATTTGTTCCCCCCACCCATCGACCAACATTTCAGGTTGTTGTTGTTGCCGCTCCTCGTGAACCATATCCACCCAGACACTGTATGGGTGTGTAAACAACATTTATCTTACCCCTCCGCATCCAAACGCTCAAGACTCGAGTCAAAACAGAAATTTCCTCTTCAGAGGCTTCAGAGCAGATCGGACTATCCTATCGCGGAGAATCTGTTGGGGCGGACAGATTGTGTGTGTGTGTGCGTGCGTGTGTGTGTGTGTGTGTGTGTGTGTGTGTGTGTGTGTAGGGCAGAGTAACAGGGCCAGGAGTCTTTGGCTGCTTTCTTCGCACCAAATGAGGCCTCACACCCCGTGCCGCTCAGCCACACACACATAGTACACACATAATACACATGGCCGCCCCTCCCAGGAAGTGAGGCAAAAGTAAACTGATTACCTCTGGGCATTGGCTGCAGCAGAGCGCAGCATAGAGCAGAGCGTGGCACAGAGCACAGTGCAGCGATTGCAGCCCACCAAAGACTCCTCACTATGGAGCTACAGGGTAATAATGATGGGATGTGGCTCACATACTGTATAGCTGAAAACACAAGCTGACCCCCAATGATCCACGATTGTTTTCTCTCCACTTTTGCCATGGAGAGAGAGAGAGAGGCCACAGCGCGAATAAAGTTTTTTCTAAAAAAAAATATTTGTGTTTAGATTAGTGTCCCAGTTTTTAAAGAGTATCAATGGAACTTTATAATTGTGTTGCTTGAACTGTATTGCTGTGTGTGTGTGTGTGTGTGTGTGTGTGTGTGTGTGTGTGTGTGTGTGTGTGTGTGTGTGTGTGTGTGTGTGTGTGTGTGTGTGTGTGTGTGTGTGTGCGTGCGCACGCGTTTGCGTGCATGTGTTAGAGGGAGAGAGAGAGAAAATTTGTATGTGTGGGTGAGTGAGTGAGCAAGAGAATACACAGTGGCAACTGGCAAGAGTACACAGTAGTGAATGTGCAATAGCTCTGCCTCTGTAAATTCTGTGTTAGATACAA
>NC_085878.1:13145739-13158239 GCF_034702125.1 Engraulis encrasicolus
CTATTGGCCACTTGAGCTGTCAGTCAGACTCCGGAAATACAATTCAAGAGCGATAGTGGCGCAAAAATGGCCGAAGATAGTATTCCTAACCTTAGCCGACCCCAGATGTATTTGTTTGGTGAGGCTGATAAACATCCTCTCTCTTTTCCAGTATAGAGTATTGCACAATCATGTTTTATCTAAGTGGAATTGTGACTGAAATGGATATTAGCAGAAGATATTGGTGATTAGAGAACATGGTTGTAAGATTTGCTACTGGGCTATGCTAGCGAAGTTTCATTTGCCTGGCTAATAACCCATTATTCTCCAGCTGCCTAGCTAGCTTCAGCTAAGGTTAATACCAGGACAACTGTTTACTTTTTCATTTCACAGTTACTACATATTGCACTATCAAACTCATACGGTGCAAAGGTTTAAATAGATTTATGGATAGGAGAATTGCACCTGCACTACTACGCAGGGACAACGTCGTTATAAGTAAAGCATATCACAGAATGTTAGGCTATCTTGTATCGTCTTCATGAAGACGTTGTGCGTGCGTAATAAAATGTAGTGCAGGTGTAATTCAATTCTCCTCTCCATGATTAAAGTATCTGCT
Source organism: Engraulis encrasicolus (assembly GCF_034702125.1). NCBI lineage: Eukaryota > Metazoa > Chordata > Actinopteri > Clupeiformes > Engraulidae > Engraulis > Engraulis encrasicolus. The sequence goes on from NC_085878.1 coordinate 13,146,338, forward strand.
TTCTCTGAATTACATTGTTGTTAATATCGGCTTGGTTCGATTGGTTCTGCAGACACCCCATTATGCAGGGAGGAGGTGTAGACTTTTAAAAGGGCTAACAACATCTGTATTAAAATTGCAGCTTTGAAGATGCATTTTCACTTACGAGACATTCGTATTCGTTTTATAAGGGTGCTCACTCAAGGCAGACAAGAAAGAATACAAAGTGGAAGTGGATGATGATGACGCGGAACACCAGCTGTCACTCAAAGCCGTAAGTCATCGAGTTCTCTCAAGAAGGAACTGCCATTTGTCTTTATGTACAAATATGTCTGTCATGCGTTGGATATCTCAAAACAATGACAGGCTAACGAGCAGTTTAAGCAAACAAGTATGGAAAGTATTTTCGGAGCTGTTGTAAGGTGTCATTTTGTAATCTGTATGATCTCTTCTGATGTGCGTCATCCATGCAGTGCTCATGTTATTGTAGCAGGTGATTTGCAAATAAAAGGTGTAGGAAGTCATTGTTGCATGTTGTCAGTGTCAAAAAATAGTACACTGCGCTGCTCTGTTTCTGTCTGAAATGGGTGTTTGTATATGACTGATATTCTTTCAACATAGTCATAGAAGATCCAGGAACAAGCAATGCCTATAAAGTTAATTCTTAACGTTAATGTCCTTACAGTTAATGTCCTTCAAAAAAGTTAATGCTATTTTCACATTAGGCTATTGAAATTTTCCAGCTGTGTTTCTTTGTTGTTATATGCTGTTGTATGTGGTTAACGGGCTACTTGCTGCACTCATGTTCATATAAAAAATTTCATGACCCCCCGTCACTGTAGGCATGTAGCCCATGTACACACAGATGTATCCAGCAGCATCATTCCTATTCACAAGAACTCTGTGCATGTCTGTTTGCAGGTGTGTTTGGGTGCGGATGCAGAGGACAAATTCCACACGGTCGAGATCGAGGGGATGACGTATGAAGGGAAGTCCACTAAGTTTCCCCTGGTGGTGCTCAAACCCTCTGTGCTGCCATCGGTGAGTTGAAGCATCCTCTCTTGGCTATGAGAAAACATACAGCTGTCTGGCCTGTGCTGAGCACTTCTATACATGGGTTCTAAATGTTTGTTTTCCTCTGACTGAGCGAACCTAGTGGCGCACAACTCAACTTCTGATTGTTGGAAACCGCTGTCGGTCAAAAAATTAGCTCACGTAGTTGGCTGCCAGTGTCTTGACCCAATATCGTGTTTACAAACACCGCAAACCCATGTATTTGAAATCTCAAACAAGCTATGTATGTGTTGTTCATGTTGTGTAACAGAGTTATTACACATTTCCAGTACATATTGAAAAATTGAAAAAAAAGTGAACAAGGCACTTCATCCCATTTTCAAGTTCAAAGTACTTTATTTTCAAAAATCTATGTAACAGGGTTAACACAGAAGATTGACAATTTGTTTGACCAGTCCCGAATTCCGAATTCCAGTCCCCAATTTTTACTACCATATATAAGACATATAACACACTATTTTCTCCATCAGCCAAAATCGCTAGTAGATGTTATTCTGACTAGCCAAACACACACTCACTTATGGATCTAATTTGGTTGCTTGGCTAGTGTTACTTTGTAATTTAGAGCCCTGTTGATACTGATTGGCCTCCATGAATTTACATTTTTCTTGACACATTTGCTCAAAACACACACACACACACACGTGTGTGTAAGAGAGGCCAACTAGCAGAGTGTGGCGTGAAATGTTAGTAAACCTCCCTCCCGAAGCCTCATACAGTACCGGTAGCGTTGGGCTATCGGACTGATCCTTAAGTTCAGCAGTATTGTGCTGTGACTCCTACTGACGAGGTGACGAGTTCGAGACCCCAAGAGGGGACGGACTGCACGGGAACACCATGGGTTGCTCTGGTGCCGTTGACCCTAGATGGGAGTGAGGTTTGGGGGGTGAGTGTGACGGAGGCCAACTAGCAGAGTGCGGTGTGGAATGTTAGTAAACCTCCCTCCCAAAGCCTCATACAATATCGGACTGGTCCTTTAGTCCAGCGGTATCATGCTGGGACTCCCATTGACGAGGTGACGAGTTTGAGACCCTGAGGGGGGACGGACAGCTACACCTCGGGTTACATGTGCAGTAACCAAAAGGCTAGCATACGATATAATATGTATATTGCCCCATACAGAGGATGGTGTCATTGTTACAGCAGAATTAAATAAAAATAGGTAAAACTTCACACTAAAGCATCAATTCTGATCTAAGTGTTGACCCTATTGGTGTGTGTGTTTATGGAGTTTGTACACATAAGATTTGCTCATAGCCTAACCCATCCACGTTGTTCAAAAGTTACATGATTGAGCAAAAAAAAAAAATGGGATGGCCGGACACACATGAATGCATGATAAGCGGTGATAAGCGTTGACTGATGCATCAGCGGCCACCCCCCCATCAAAAGGTAGGCAGAAGAATAATATTATTGTATTATTGATGTGTCTGGAAAAGTTTCCCCTGTGGGCCTTGAGTCTGTAAGCTTAGTAAAGTGTATATAATAACCGTAATAAATAATACCAAAAGAAAACTGTACACAAGAAGAATTTAAAGTGCATATGTGACGGAGGTGTTCCTGCACAGTCCGTCTCCTTCGGGGACGCGAACCTGTCACCTTGTCAACTACAACGGTCCGGAAATGGGAGTCACAGTACGATACCGCTGGACGAAAGGTCCAGTCCTCCAGTCCAACGGCATCGACACTGTATGAGGCTTTCGGGAGGGAGATTTTCTAACATTCCACAACAACTCTGCTAGTTAGCCTCCGTTACACATATACGGTAGACGATTTTTACAGTGTGATATGCGTTATGGGATATTGTGCAATAATTATGTACGGTAGGGATGGCACAAACCGCACCGAAAACCGAAACCGTACAATTCACTCACATACCGAACCGAACCGTGCAATCCATCACAAACCACAATTCATGTATTTCCCAGAAAAATATGTAAAACAGAGATTCTAGGAGTATCTTATCCAGTCTCTCTGATTAAAACATTAGCGTATAAGACCAAATCAGAGGATGGCACAATTAAAATCATACCATTTTCACATTATAAGACTATACAAACCATATGTAGGATATTTAGTGATAAGTCCGATTCTATTAGCCAGTGCACCATTTATCATGAACTAAAAAAAAAGAACCGTGGAGAACCGAAAACCGTGACCTTGACACCGTGATATGAACCGAACCGTGAATTTTGTGAACCGTACCACCCCTAATGTACGGTATTGTACTGTAAAGTATTGCACTGTAAATGTAAGTGCAAATTGCTGTTTGCTTGAAGAGCACATTTGAAGACCTGCACAGGTCTTGATGTAGAAATTGTTTCAGTGTGTGTGTGTGTGTGTGTGTGTGTGTTTTGCTGCTGTGATTAGATTTATAGTCCATTTTTGACACCAGGTCTCTAAGCAGACTGTGGGACTATGGGAACAAACAAACACATCATTGGGCTAGGTGCACATGACCATGATTTGGTGACCTTGGTAGGTGTATTGGAGAAATTCAGATGAATACCGGTAAATAAAGCAATGGAGAAACATTGCACGCACATGACTAAAGTGTCAAAATGTTTCATTTTGGTCACATGCAAACCACCTGTGAACTATCACCTTGCCACGCACATGGCTGAAGTGTCAAAATGTTTCATTTTGGTCACATGCAAACCACCTGTGCACTATCACCAAATCCCACGTTCTATTCTGTTCAAAGCTGTGCAGCATTTTTACCCAGCTTTGAAAAAAGAGACCTGGATGTCTCTCTCACACTTGTCTTGACCTGACAGATGAAGCCTAATGTGAGAAATGAACAGAAAAGCGCTGTGGGGCTCGTCGGTCGATAAACAACAAAACCACATGGAGATTGACACCTGCATGTGATCAGTCGCCGTTTACAACGTTCAGCAAGTTCACATTGTTCGGGCGTAATTGTGACAGGTGTACAGCTGTCAGTTGAAAGTATTTCGTGGCCCAAGCTGCGTGCCACAGGGCCCCTGCAGCTGTTGTTGTTTGGTTGCCATCACAACGTCACGGCAACAACACCTTGCCATGTGGAATGTTCATTCAGATTCTGGGGCTCCGCTCCACCTTTTTGGAGTTGCGAGCGTTGGAGCTTTCACAATCAGCTGCCTACGTGAGAAAAGATGTTTTGATTAAGCGATGTGGCCCTTGAAAACAAAAAAGAAAAAACAGAAGCCTCGATGGATTCCCATTTACCAAATGATATTAATAGATGTTTTTTTGTTTCGCTGACTAGGTGGAGGCCCTGGAAATACCTTAGAGCAAGTCATGCACTGACTGGTTATCTTTGCCCAGGACGTGTTGAAGGATGAAAATGTTTAGAGACGTGTGATGCAGAACTGTCATCCGTGAAATGTCTATTGTTCTCCCGAAGCTAGTGCAGACGAGGTGTGGGACGAGAGCAAGATCATCACCAGCAGTCTTATTTTTGGCAACGAATAGAAGCTTTGAGAGATGGTTATACGTGCTCAACACCTATGTGTTTATCGGACTCGTTGTATGTCATTCTATCTCTTTCTCTCTGTCTCTGTCTTTCTCTCTCTCTCTCTCTCTCTCTCTCTCTCTCTCTCTCTCTCTCTCTCTCTCTGTTGCTGTCTGTCTGCAGGTGAGTTTGGGGGGATTTGAGGTCACGCCTCCCGTGTGCTTCCGGCTCCAGTCAGGAAGTGGACCCGTCTACATCAGCGGCCAGCATTTTGTCAGTGAGTCACCTCACGACCATGTCATCATCATGACCATGTTGTGTGCATCATGACCTGCATGTCTATGACAGAAGGCATCTTTTGTTCAGGATAATATCTTTGGTAAAAGGTCACAAACATGTCACCATATTGCTTTAGGGCTGCACAGAAGTAGCAATGGAAAACTCTTCTCATTCACTGCCACACACAAGATGCATATTTAAAATATAAACTCTGCTTCTTTTGTTTAGAATAGCATGCATGTGAAAACGGAGGTAGTGCTAAACCAAACACAGTACCTGAGACAAGGTAATGCATACCCAAACAGGGGGACCCAAACTGATATGAAAATAACTCCCGGATTCATAGCAACTCATCCTTAGGCATCGTCATGCCATTTTCCTTCCCCCTACCACTTTCACTTCAGGATGACTGTTTTTGCATGAGGGCCTTCAGTCGAACAACTATAGGTGTTTTGTGTCTCACTCTGCTGAGATCTTAGGCTAATGTTCATCTCCTGCAACTCTGTGCTCTTCTCCTCCTTGCCCACTGTGACTCCTCAGGTGTGAAGGACTCAGATGATGAAGAAGAGGAGCACAACACGTCACCGGTGAAGAGACCCTCGCACATTTCTGCACGAAACGCTCCTCTAAAGGTCAGTCAGTGTTTCCCACAGAATTTTTGGAAACAATGGGGGCAGCCGGGAAGTTTTTTTTGTTTTTTTTTTACATTTTGGAAACTATGGCGGCCAAATTTAAAGGGACACTGTGCAGGAAATGGTCAAAAAAGGCACTGCAACTACGCTGCTCATTGAAACTGGGCTGCCTATTGCCAAATTTGATCTTTACATGAAAGTTTACTAAGTAATAAACAAATATTTTCTAGTATGGTCCAAGTACAGTCATTTTTGCAGCTAAAAATGGCTACTTTTGGAAATTCAAAATGGCGGTGCGCCAGAGTTTCCTCAATGTATGGGAAACACTGTCAGTTGAACTGTGCAGCTTTCAATTTGGCTACAGTTTCACACCCAACTCATTACATGTTGACACTGATCAAGCCTCAGTATATTACGGCAAAGGTTCCCCATTCACATCACATCATGATGAAAAGGAAAAAGTACCCTCTTTATGTCGCATTATGACCCACAAGTCTGCCTCTCTGACAAGCTTGTTTCAGTGACGGGTTAGTTTAGGGAAAGGTTCAGGTCGAGGTCACCTGACATGGCTGCAAAAGGAGTAACGTTTGATATCATATATTGAGCCTTGGGCATAAACATGCCTTTAGTGTCATATAGTAGTCTTTGGTGTGAACTCATTGCATGTTTGTTTTTTTTCAGGCTGGAATTTGAGTCCAATTTGAGTCACTCTTTTTTTAGGCCTCCATCGCCATCCAAAGCTATGGTGTTTAAACGATTTCCTGCATGTGAGAGCTAACGTCACATTTTGCAATTTTTGCTGTGACATGAAAGGAGAATGCACCATCTTGTGGGATACAGTGGTATCACAAGTGGAATATATTGAAGAGCAAACAAGGGACAAATTGGAAGTGCAATTGAAGTGCTGTCATTTTAACATCTGTTTGTCATCCTTTTGGATTTCTTACTCTGTCCACAACAGAAAAAGCTGAAAATGGATTCTGACGTGGATGACAGTGAAGATGACGAGGATGACAGTGATGATGACGAAGAGTAAGATTGCATGCAGATACTTTTTTACTTCAGTGGATTAGTATTTATAGTGGCACATTATATTGTGACACACTGACTTGTCTAAAGTAAATAACTTAACAAGCTTACATGCATCATCAATTTCTTAAACTTTTATTAGTAAGCCCTGTTATACATTTGATGTTACAAAGTGGTAATGAATTGAACTGAAGCGGTAATGGTAAAGACTGTAATGTTGAAGTAGTGTAGCACTATGGTAGTAAAGCTTTTGCAATGACCAGTGTGAAGTACTAAAATTACAGTTTTTCTCGATTGGTTTGGCTAATTTCTTGAAACTGAGATGACATTCCTATAACCATTGGGTCATTTAGCCAAACATTCTTACACTTCTGCACAACAGTTCAGATAACTAGCAAAATGTCATATACCTCCCAAAACACCTCATTCTTGCATCAGCACTAAACCTTCTCCCATATAAATAGTCAGTACCATCAAAATGGCATAGATCCTTCTCAATTGCTTTGACTCATTTGCATTCATTTAGTCCTTCTGTCAAAATAAACTGGATGGTTCAGCATAACTACATGGATCCTCATCACTCGCTCATATCACCCCAAAAACAGTTTACCCATGTGTCAAAACTAAATTTCGTCCCCACATATATCATCAGTACCCCCAAAATACATTGTCCCTTTGCCATTTTGTAAGCACTGCCAGTCAAAATGGTTAGGTGTTTTATCTACGTTCAGCTAACAGATTTCGACTATGTATAAAAATGAAAAAGTGAGTGAAACCATTGAAGTTTGACAACACAGACAATTTATCAGTAACTTTATCAGACAAGGACATTTATCAGTAACTTTCTTTACTGTAAATTCATATACAGAAAGTAATGCCCATATATCACAGGTTTCTCATGGGTTTGGCTCATTTCTCAAAACAGAGATAACATTCTCAAAATACAGTTTTTCTCGATTGGTTTGGCTAATTTCTTGAAACCCAGATGACATTTCTATAAATTTTGGGTCATTTGGCTAAACATTCTTACACTTCTGCACAATAGTTCAGATAACTAGCAAAATGTCATATACCTCCCAAAACAGCTCATTCTTGCATCAGCACTAAACCTTCTCCCACATAAATAGTCAGTACCATAAAAATGGCATATATCCTTCTAAATTGGTTTGGCTCATTTGCATTCATTTAGTCATTCTGTCAAAATAAACTGGATGGTTCAGCATATCGCCATGGATCCTCATCACTTGCTCATATTACTCCAAAAACAGTTCACCCGTGTGTCGAAACTAAATTCCTTCCACAGAATGCCGTTTGAAAAAATGTCAAGAAATTAGCCAAATAACAGTGGAAACTGTAGTATAGACGGTTGTAAAATTATTTTCTACAAACTAGTAAAGTTACAATACCATCTGGCCTTTTGAACACTGTCATGAATTTACTGTTTACAGTAAAGAAATTCTTAAAATATTATGTCCTTGACTGTTTTGCAATTGTGTAGACTACTTTGCATATGATGACTCACACAATGAAATCATGCTGACATGTTTTGGAGAGGGCAACCATTAGACTGAGAATTGTCTAATTCGTTAGATAAGACAGGTCAATTTATTTGGAAAATGTGCTGAATGTATGCTCAATGTGTCAACTGTAGGGTACTTGTATATAGCCATCTGCCGAGATGTACTAAACATTCGACACATGTACAAAGCATTTGAAATTTGATGAAAGCAATGAAAAATGCCATTCTGTTGTGGGAAATTGTAAGTTGGTTTGGAGATGTGTCCGTGTTGTTTTGAGAATGTCATCTCAGTTTTGAGAAATAAGCCAAACCAATCGAGAAAAACTGTAACATGGAAAAATGCCAAAGCAACTAGCAATTGTTCAAAACAGAATGTTGTTTGAAAAAATGTCAAGAAATTAGCCAAATAACAGAGGAAACTGTAGTATACACGGTTGTAAAATTATTTTCTACTAACTAGTAAAGTTACAATACCATCTGACCTGTTGAACACTGTCATGAATTTACTATGTAATGAAATTCTTACAGTTTTTCTCGATTGGTTTGGCTAATTTCTTGAAACTGAGATGACATTCCTATAACCATTGGGTCATTTGGCCAAACATTCTTACACTTCTGCACAACTGTTCAGATAACTAGCAAAATGTCATATACCTCCCAAAACACCTCATTCTTGCATCAGCACTAAACCTTCTCCCATATAAATAGTCAGTACCATCAAAATGGCATAGATCCTTCTCAATTGCTTTGGCTCATTTGCATTCATTTAGTCCTTCTGTCAAAATAAACTGGATGGTTCAACATAACTACATGGATCCTCATCACTCACTCATATCACCCCAAAAACAGTTTACCCATGTGTCAAAACTAAATTTCTTCCTCACATATATCATCAGTACCCCCAAAATAAATTGTCCCTTTGCCATTGTGTAAGCACTGCCAGTCAAAATGGTTAGGTGTTTTATCTACGTTCAGCTAACAGATTTTGACTATGTATAAAAATGAAAAAGTGAGTGAAACCATTGAAGTTTGACAACACAGATAATTTACCAAGGACATCTATCAGTAACTTTCTTTACTGTAAATTCATATACAGAAAGTAATGCCCATATATCACAGGTTTCTCATGGGTTTGGCTCATTTCTCAAAACAGAGATAACATTCTCAAAATAACATGGACAAATGCCAAAGCAACTAGCAATTGTTCAAAACAGAATGTCATTTCAAAAAATGTCAAGAAATTAGCCAAATAACAGAGGAAACTGTAGTATACACGGTTGTAAAATTATTTTCTACTAACTAGTAAAGTTACAATACCATCTGACCGGTTCAACTCTGTCATGACTTTACTATGTAATTAAATTTTTAAAATATGATGTCCTTGACTGTTTTGGGAATTGTGTAGACCACTTTGCATATGATGACTTACACAATGAAATAATGCTGACGTGTTTTGGAGAGGGCAACCATTAGACTGAGAATTGTCTAATTCGTTTAGATAAGCAAGGTCAATTTATTTGGAAAATGTGCTAAATGTATGCTGAATGTGTCAACTGAAGGGTATTTGTACATAGCCATCTGCAGAGATGTACTAAACATTTGAGACATGTACAAAGCATTTGATATCTGATGAAAGCAATGAAAAATGTCATTCTATTTTGGGAAATTGCAAGTTGGTTTGGGGATTTGTCCGTGTTGTTTTGAGAATGTCATCTCAGTTTCAAGAAATGAGCCAAACCAATCGAGAAAAACTGTAAAATATGATGTCCTTGACTGTTTTGGGAATTGTGTAGACCACTTTGCATATGATGACTTACACAATGAAATAATGCTGACGTGTTTTGGAGAGGGCAACCATTAGACTGAGAATTGTCTAATTCGTTTAGATAAGCAAGGTCAATTTATTTGGAAAATGTGCTAAATGTATGCTGAATGTGTCAACTGAAGGGTATTTGTACATAGCCATCTGCAGAGATGTACTAAACATTTGAGACATGTACAAAGCATTTGATATCTGATGAAAGCAATGAAAAATGCCATTCTGTTTTGGGAAATTGCAAGTTGGTTTGGGGATTTGTCCATGTTGTTTTGAGAATGTCATCTCAGTTTCGAGAAATTAGCCAAACCAATCGAGAAAAACTGTAATATCGTCCGACCAGCAACTCAGGTGGTAAGCGCTGCAGATTTTATTGTTACAGTTTTTCTCGATTGGTTTGGCTAATTTCTCGAAACAGAGATGACATTCTCAAAACAACACAGACAAATCTCCAAACCAACTTGCAATTTCCCACAACAGAATGGCATTTCTCATTGCTTTCATCAAATCTCAAATGCTTTGTACATGTCTCAAACGTTTAGTACATCTCTGCAGATGGCGATGTACAAGTACTCTACAGTTGACACATTGCGCATACATTTAGCACATTTCCCAAATAAATTGACCTTTCTTATCTGAACAAATTAGACAATTCTCAGTGTAATGGTTGCCCTCTCCAAAACATCTCAGCATGATTTAATTGTGTAAGTCATCATATGCAAAGTAGTCTACACAATTGTCAAAACCGTCAAGGACATAATATTTTCAGAATTTCATTACAGTAAACAGTAAATTCATGACAGTGTTCAACAGGCCAGATGGTATCTATAGCTTTACTAGTTTGTAGTAAATAATTTTACAACCGTCATACTACAGTTTCCTCTTTTATTTGGCTAATTTATTGACAGTTTTTCAAATGACATTCTGTGGAAGGAATTTAGTTTTGACACATGACTAAACTGTTTTTGCAGCAATATGAGCAAGTGATGAGGATCCATGTGGTTATGCTGAATCATCCAGTTTATTTTGACAGAAAGACTAAATGAATGCAAATTAGCCAAAGCAATTGAGAAGGATCTATGCCATTTTTATGGTACTGACTATTGATGTGGGATAAAGTTTACTGGTGATGCAAGAATGAGCTGTTTTGGGAGGTATATGACATTTTGCTAGTTATCTGAACTGTTATGCAGAAGTGTAAAAGTGTTTGGCCAAATGACCCAATGGTTATTGGAATGTCATCTCAGTTTCAAGAAATTAGCCAAACCAATAGAGAAAAACTGTAACGACCGGAGAAGTTACTGCATGGAGACGCTAAGTATTCCACCCTGTAAGCTCTGGAGTGGAAGCAGAAGACAACCCTATTTAACCATTTCCTCCCCCACAGTCCATGAAGTGAGCTTCTTTGGTGCACGTGGCATTCCGTATGGCTGGTTGCCCACTGTCCATTGTTTTTGTTGTCCAACGTATGCATTGTAGGGGTGTAAATCACAGCCTTCATGACGATACGATACGGTATCGATTTCTTAAATCAGGGATTCATTTTTTTCGGTACTTAAGAATTCCCCACGATATGATGCGATTCGGTTCGATTCGATTTTTTTCCAATTACTTTTCTACTACTATTGTGTTATGGAGTTAGGGCATTGCACAGAGGCCAGCGATTCGATTCTTTTCGATTCTTAAGAATGCCCCACGATACGATGAGATTCGATTAAATCGCCGGCCGATACTTCCGATACATCGATACATTTCGATTTTATTTACATCCCTAATGCATTGTAATATTTAGTTGGTTCAGTAGCCTTGTGACCACACCAAGTAGATGCACATGTCTCCAGTAATGTTGAGTGTACCCTGACCCATTACAGAAAAGCTAGCGCACCATGATATTTTACTACATTGGGATTTCCCATGACATATAATACGAGTAAAAGGATTATATAATATAGGAAGAGTAGATGAAAAATAAGAACTAAGAGGAAGCTAAAAAAATGATCTTCAATTGCAATGTTCCACTGGTGGACTGATGCTTGCTGTGATACTACAGAACTGTGCATACAGCACCACGCTGTCTCTAATGAGAGATTACAATGATAGTCTGGCCCTATTCACAATTAAAGTTTCCCAATGTCCCTGAA
>NC_085878.1:13163239-13170739 GCF_034702125.1 Engraulis encrasicolus
TAATCCTACTCTACCTTTAAGCAGGAGAAAAACTTGAGAAAAAGGAAATGCCTTTTCACATGACAAAACCATTCTACCGGTAAGTAGTCTATAGGGATTTAGTAAGCAGGATTTTGTGCAGTAATGCAGTTAGTGTCGCTACTGGCAACTTTTTTTGAAGTCGATAGTACTGGCGTTCTTGCTCTATATTAGTCATTGTGTAATCCCTGCAATTAGCAGTTGATTAATACGGCGAAACCCGATGAACAAAGTGGGCACTCAAGAGAAGAAACGAGAGAAAAGGCCAACAGACAGTAGCATGAGCCAAAGACCTCACCACACTGAAGACGTATGAGGTCTGAGGCACAACCCTGGGTTGATCGTCCATCTCTTGGGTCTTTAAGTCAGGTCATGGAAAACATTCAAGTTCTTGCCGTTGGAAGTCATGCCAGTGGTCTATGATGGCAGCTCTCTGTCTCTCCCAAACGGTTGTCTGTGGCAGTGGGCCCAACACGTTTCATTTACCGGGTCTTTTATGATGTGGTTCTCCGTACAAGCGTCTTTTACAGACCTCTGCTCTCACTGTGCCAGGGAGCTAAAAAATTGCTTTTTCTGGGATGATTGTTTGTGCTCCCTCCAGGGAAGCACAGATTATTTCGGCAAATGATGCTTTTAATAGTGTCGGCCTTCTCGTTTTTTTCCCCTGTCCTCCACACAAGACATGATTCAACACGGGGAGTTGAAGTTGCCATTTTTCTTCATTTTGTCTAAACGATCTCAGTTGTGCTACCATCAGATTATGTGGTTTTGTTTCAATATGTTTTTCCCCCGTTTACCCTTTTCTGCAGGACCCAAAATAAGACACAGACGCAGTTTAGCATTAATGCAGGTCCAGAGTTATTGCTGCGTTAAGGCTAAGTCTTTAAGTTTAAAGGCACAGAAGAGCATTTAAAGCTTGGCTCAACGAAGTAGTAGCAATTTTTCGGATGTTTCTTAGCCATTTTCCATCGCACCTGGACCATTTGAAGGCATGGTAGAGTAAAAGAGTACTTACTTTATTGCCTTTATTTGAAGGAAATGATGGTTTCAGGCAACATGCACATAATACACATTGCAAAACACATCAAATATATTGCACACATCTGCATACTACATTCGCTTAGCTGGGAAAAAGTGGGGGCTTTATCCCGGTGCGTGCGGTGTTCGTGTGTGTGTACGTGCATGTGTGTGCGCGCGTGCCTGTGCCTGTGTCTGTGTCTGTGTGTGAGAGTGTGAGAGTGACTAGAAGCTGGTAGGACCCCTGGACTGACACAGGCCCCTCAGGTTAGGTTTAGGCTTAAGGCCTAATCTTGGCTAAACTTAGGGCTCCACCTAGTCTTACCCGCCCCCTGCTCTGCTCTTGTCACGTAGTCACACAAACCACATTGCAAACACACGCATTGTACTGTAGGTATTCATTTGAACTCTCTCTCTCTCTCTCTCTCTCTCTCTCTCTCTCTCTCTCTCTCTCTCTCTCTCTCTCTCTCTCCACTCTGTGCACCTGCATGCTCTTTGTTGTCTTTTTATTGATGGCTAAAAACTATTCGTGTCCCTTTGAAGTCATCTGCACATCCTCGCAACATACTTGTAAGAATGCTTGGCTCATTGGCATAGCATTCTCTTTCTTATCCCACCCCCACCCTCCCAACCCCCAAATCTTGCCTCTGTCTCTCTCTTTCTGTCTATATTTATTTCCTAGCTTAATTTCTATTTTCATCTTTTTCTGCACACACACACACACACACACACACACACACACACGCGCGCACACACACACACACACACACACACACACACACACACACACACACACACACACACACACACACACACACACACACACACACACACACACACACGAGAGAGAGAGAGAGAGAGAGAGAGAACACACCTGCACATCTGCCTGCTGTTTTTTCCCTCAGATGGAATGTGTAAACAACACACACACACACACACACACACACACACACACACACACACACACACACACACACACACACACACACACAGACGCCCCTCCCTCCTCCTCCTCCTCCTCCTCCTCCAGTTGCCGGGTGACAGTTCACTTGACCCAGTGATGCAACAGGGGCCATGTCAATGTGTTATTAGACATGGGAGCACTTGCTGTGCTGTGAGGAGCACTAATTACTTAATGTGTGCAAAAGACGCCCAAGGGCTGTGTGTGTGTGTGTGTGTGTGTGTGTGTGTGTGTGTGTGTGTGTGTGTGTGTGTGTGTGTGTGTGTGTGTGTGTGTGTGTGTGTGTGTGTGTGTGTGTGTGTGTGTGTGTGTGTGTGTGTGTGTGTGTGTGTGTGTGTGTGAGAGAGAGAGAGAAGAGAGAGAAAGAAAGAAACAATGTGTGTGTGCACACGAGCAGGCGTAATTCCCTAATTACTGCATTCAAACTCGAAAACCGGGGTAGATTAAAAAAAAGTGAGAGGTGTGTTAAATGGGATTATGTTTCTGTCAGACACAAACTCTTTGCCCCATACGACCAAGAAACTCTTCCCAAAACATTTACCCCCAATCACCAACACCTGACCTCTTAAGTGGCAGTCCACACCCAATGACCTCCTTTCCAAAATTCTCAACCCCACCAAAATTACCCGAGTGTCCAGCCCACCTATTCCATACCCACTGACCTCCTCCCCCCCAGACTCCCAATCGCTCCACCACCACTAACTGACGGCCCCCACTCCTCCCTCAACACACCCACCAACTCCCTCTCCCAAAAATGTCTAGACACACCTTCTCCCAAAAATTCCTAACACCAGCCCCATTACTTGACGGCCCAATACCCTTCTCCACACTCCTCCTCCATCCTACAGATCTCCTCTCCCCAGATTCTCAACCCCACCACTTCTACCTGGAGGTCAAGCTCCCCTCCACGTCCCTCTTCCACAGTCACTGTCCTCTATCCAGATTCCCAACCCAACCATCACTACATGACCCACTGACCCCAGTCCACACCCTCCCTCCATACCCATTAACCTCCTCTGTCCAGACCTCAAATCCCACCAGCACCACCACAGCCACCACCACCTACTGTAAACCGACTACCACCTACCACCGACTGCCTCCACTCTCCCTGCCAGTACACAGTATTTGGGAAACGGCACTACCCATGTCACAAGCATTTTTGTTGAAAAGCATGGGGTACAAGGGGGTTTCAGAGACATTGTTGAAAACTAATAACTAAGATAGTCAGGTTCAAAATCTACAACCAAGACAGAACAAATCTGAAGACCACCACCATCTTACCCCTTAACCTACTTTAACCCTGTGAAACCTGAACCATGAAAGCAATGAGAGAAAATTCTAATTTTTTGGAATTTGCTTCAATATTGGTCCCTTATAAGAAATGTAAAAAAAAATTTCAAAATTTTGTTAAGGTCGCTGAGATATTTAATGCATCATATATGATGCATCAGGCTTTTAATGAATGAAAATTCCAATTTCATGACCATTGAAAAATGACTTTTAATGCATTTACAACTTTTTTTTAATTTAAAAAAGTTGTCAGACAATTTAATTTGAGGATTATCTTTAAATATTTAGTGAGATCCATTTTGTTAAGCCTATCCTTGTTTTAGCAAGACCATATTTTACATTTCCCACAGCCTGGTTGGGTAATTTTTTAAAATCTATGTAAAAACATAGCTGATCGAATGCTCAACAACCTATTTATGAGTGTAATATAGATCATTATTCATTTTTGATGTGTAATTTGAATATATGGGTCCATTGGTACAATTGGACCATTTCTCCATTCACTTCAATGCATTTTTTACGAGATCATAATTTCAACATTTTGCATTACATTTTCAAAATTGCAAGTAAAACCTGTTTCTTAAGGCAATATCTTTGTCTTGAAGTAAAACAACTTGTGTGTTTTGTTAAACGATCGTCGTGGTGTGCTTTGTAAGATTCCCAATGGAGCAAATGCATTGATGGCTGACTTCCTGCCACCGCCGGATGGTGCTTATATGTCTCATCAGTTTTAGCACGATCTCTCTGCAACACGGTGTAAAAATATAAACTCTTCCTTGCTTAATTGCACAAAGCAAGTGTTCAAATTAAAGGATGTAGAGTTACATTTCGGAAATTTGTACACAAACCTTATGCAATTTGACGAAATCTCAGCGTCGGTCAGGGAAACCGCTTCTACCCCATTTTCCTGTTTTTCGCCGAGCTGTGGTCAACTTGTTGTCGACCGCTGCTCTCTTGTGGCGGTTTCCGTGTACTGCAGGACGTTTGGAAATGACACGCAGGATGTTTTTCAGATCGATTTTTTTTTGTGTCAGCGTGGAGAGGGCTTTGAATTTGATGAGACATATATGATGCATCCGGCGCGATAGGGTTAACCTATAAATTAGCTGTTACCAGAATGGCAATGACCAAGTTGTAATGTATTACCAAAGGCCCTGTGCACTGTCACATTGGTGTAAAACTATGGTAGTTATGTCCCCCCCCCCACACACAATGTACAATATATGTACAATATAATACATACAATGTAATGAGGACACAATTCTGGGCCTTTCCTCTCCCTGGCCCCGGGACAGGTGAACCCTTGGCCTTCAACCCCCCCTCCCAGCCCACCTGCCATGTAAATGCAGCTTTTGATCAAGTTGTGGTGCTCGGTTTTTGATTCTGTGGTGCTGCACCACAGAATGGTCTACAGTATGTATGGGAAACACTGCCCTCCCTCCACGCCTCCATCCCAGCTCCCCTTCCCCACTCCTCACCTGCATTTCCCAGACGCTCCTGAAAGCCATTAGCCTCTCTTTCGCGCGGCTCTCTCCCGCCCCTGTGCTCCTGTAGCCCTCCTCAGCTTCCTGCTGGCTCCCGCCATGCCGGTGCTGATGACCCTCATTTTGCGTTTGATGTTCCCCAAGGGCCCTCGGGACGCAGGAAGCAGCGCTCGCCCTCGGGTGGCCAGTGATTATGGGATGTCAAATGGCAGTCCTCCTCTTTCGCTCTTTCTCCCGCGCTGTCGTCTCTGTGTTTCTGTCTCTCTTGCGCACTCCTGTCTCCCTCTTCAGCTGTCTATCCGTCTCGTGCTCTTTCTCTCTCTCTCTTTCTCTCTCTCTCTCTTGCACTCTCTCTCACTTACTCTCTATCACTCTCAAACTCTGCTTCTACCGTGACTCATTCACGTCTCTCTCTCTCTCGCTCTCTCTCTCTCTCTCTCTCTCTCTCTCTCTCTCTCTCTCTCTCTCTCTCTCTCTCTCTCTCTCTCTCTCACACACACACACATACGCACACACACACACACACACACACACACACACACACACACACACACACACACACACACACACACACACACACACACACACACACACACACACACACACACACACACACACACACACACACACACACACACCAGCCTGCCCTCTTCAACAATTTGCACATTCAAGGTTTTGTGGTTATAGCCTTTGGCCTTTTTACTATTGACGACATGCGTAAGCTTGTGCAGAATCACAATTATGTCTGCCAGCACTTCCTAAAAACTCTCAGTTACTTCCATGTCAGGAATGTGGTGGTGAAGGTGTCTGTTTTTTTACGCTCGATATGCCGCTTCTCTTAAAATCTTAAACCCTGTGAACCCTTGCATTGCCATGTTGTAACATACAGTATCTTTACATTAAATGGGAGGAGAAGTTTGGGAGGAAGAACGGCATTGCTCAATGACAATTTTTACTTGACCTAATTTTTGCCATGTTTTATGTGCCATACTGTACATATATTTTATGCTTATGCTACAGTTCTAGCCCCCAATTTCTAAACTATTGACCGCTGTTGACACCGAATTAGCTGTACAACAACTACACCAGCAAAAAAACATAAAATATGTCTAGCATGAAGATGCTAGGGCATGTACGTACACTTTCCACTGTCTTCATCTCTCTGTTCGGTCTCGTTTAGCACACCGTTCTTCACAGCTGATAAGTGCTGGAACAGTGAAGACTGATAACCTCCAGCATAGTACCTTTTTATCGCCCAGCTGTGTCCACAAATTAGAGGCCTAAATGTCTTGTCAGACGCGGACTGTAAGGCAGACTACATAACGTATAACACATAACTGTATCATAACCATGCTGCGTTTTCTGTTTTTTTTTGTTTTTTTTTTGAGATGGCAAAAAAGGAAGAATGGTTGAGATGACTAATGGTTTCTCTGTCTCGGAGCAGGTGAGCTGCTCGTAAACCTGTTAGCCTCCCAAACCGGGGAGTCGCTTCGCAGAGACGTAAATTTTGCCGTGTGACACCCGGACTTCCACAGGGCTTAATACCCCGAGAGCAGAGCGATGTTTGACGGATGGCACATTCAGATGACGAGATGAAGGCTCTAATAGGGCGAAACTAGAGTTACGGCTTTGTAGAGGTATTCCTCCGCACTGCCTTTTTTTGGGGTTGACGTTTCTGTGGCAAGGTATACGTATGTGATGCATGGATTATGAAGGAATGTAATGTAAAGCTTCAAGCACGTTGTTGATGAATAGCGCTGCCGTGTCAGCTTTGGCACATTTGCTTTGACAAATATTTTTGTGTTCAAAAAGATCCTGTATGTGATATTTCATGTAATGCATAAATTCCTGGGTTGTCACCAAGAACATGTTGCGTAAGGTCGCAGTAACTCTATAACATGAAGGCATAAAAATTACAAGAGCTCATTAATGAGTCGGTAAATCAGTTATGAGATATTTCACTCAGGATGCCAAAAATGTTCTGTGCGATATCATGTTCTTAAGTTATTATGTATCACGTGACTTTAACCTCCAGATGGCAACAAGTCTATTGTACAACAGTGTTTTAGTCAAGCGGACATTTGTTCTCATTTGGAAGAATGTCAAAGAATGTCATTGCATGGGAACTTATATTAATGTACATACAGGCATTTTGCCTTGGCCATCAGTATATTGTGTAAATCCATCATGCTTTCATGTTTGTTGTAACCCTGAATGAGATCAGGATGAACAGGTGTATTACTATGTACTGTAGGTTGATGGACAACCTAGTAGTATGAAACCTCCAGCCAGAGGCATCTAATAGATCCTCACATGGGCTCAATTTAGCTTGCTTGGGAACAGTAATTACTAAAAGCCCACTATATCAGAGCGGAGTGTCTTTAGGGTTGGAAAATATCATTTAAAGTGTCCCCCATGCTGAGTTGTAAAAAGTTAAAGGTTTTACATCAACAGCTCCCTTTAGAAATTCCCTTTGGTGTTAGGGCAAAGAGATCTGATGAGTGTCATATGAAAAAGAAACTCGTGTTAGAGAGGACATGTCAAAATGTCCATCCTGTTGAACAGAGTAAGTTGGAGCAGGCTGTCATCATGCTTTAGCGTATGTATCGCACGCTAGTGCATTCAGCGTGTTGGTGCGACGCATTTTGAAGTTAAAGCGTGCTCCTCAACGCAACGGTAAAGCGCTTTCATGCACTTTTGACACGTGACAAGGTTTGCGCAGTTTTCCCA
>NC_085878.1:13175739-13178239 GCF_034702125.1 Engraulis encrasicolus
GATCTATCTGGACACCAGTTGTTTTTTTTGTTTTTTTTACTATTTAAAAAAGAAATGTAGACAATCGTCGCTTCCAGCTCCCCTCTCTACAAGTGTATACTAACTGTTGTAGACACTGTTTAAAAAATGTTATATCACAATGTTAACGTGTGCACAGTAACTGTCATTCACTGCTTTTGGAAATGGTACTTATGAGAATGTCTGTTCAATAAACTGTCAACGTCAGTTTTTTTTTTTTTACAAATGTTTATATGAATGTTACAATAATTGAATTGAATGCTTATTGATCTAATGGCTACCATCCAGTCTATGTTTAGACCCATCAGGCTAATTAACCTCATTTTTTGCACACCAAAACACACACAAACACACATCCACATCCGCTGAAAAATCCAATGCGTTGATTTCCGTTTATCTACTGTAAGCTTTCTGTGCATACAGCATGATTGATTTCCATTGGTTAGTTTAGGCAGCACACCTCTTGGTGTCCTGAGTAAACAAGAGATAGAGAGAAAGTGAGAGAGAGAGAGATAGAGCGATGGACGAGGGAGATATAGGAGATAGGGCTGACAGACAACCCCTCTCTTGTCTAAGTGTTGTCGTGGCGACGTGGCCCGGGGCTTGTTATTCTGGGCAGCCATGACGTCAGGCCAGGAGAGAGAGGATTAGATCCCCCCCCCCTCTTCCCTTCCTGACTTCTGACTCAGGGCAGCATCACTCACTTCCTCCATTGATTGACCGCACACGTTGATCATCCTCACCACAACAGACATACCGCATTGCCGGTGGGCCTACCACACACACAGGCACACACGCACACAAACACACACACACACACACACACACACACACACACACACACACACACACACACACACACACACACACACACACACACACGCACGCCATCTGATTATGGCCCCGCTGCTGGGGAGGATTTAATGACGAAGCGCATTCTGCGTCTGACGCTAGCGGCGCTAGCACAGCAAGGGGTTGCAGCTCCAGTGGGGGATAGTTAGTCAAATAAAAACAACTTGTGCGTTTTTAGCGGATTAGTGTTGACTCCACCTAATTTGGTATCTTCCCACACTTCAGTGGAAAGATTACGTGATGAGTACGTGCATTTATTGAGAAGCTGTGTAAGACAAACAGATTTGCAGTTTGAAGTTTACTTTATTTAAAACAGGGGCATCATATATGCAAATGTGCACGATTATCGCCTCATTTCCATCCGTTTCCAAACAATCAGGCTACCTCTGTGACATTTGGGTGGATTTACACTTCATACCCTCCGGTCATGGCTCTGTTCCCTTACCTGCCATGCCAAACACTGCCCCAGAGAGATAGATAGAACTGTTACGTGGTGGATACGTGGTATTTGCAGTGGAGATGAGGCTTTCAATATCAATATTTCAGTATTCAAATGTGCTCTTAATGCCATGTCCGGTGATCTCCTGGTTTTGATTTCAATCTCCATTCTCTCTCTCTCTCTCTCTCTCTCTCTCTCTCTCTCTCTCTCTCTCTCTCTCTCTCTCTCTCTCTCTCTCTCTCTCTCTCCACATGAACTGGCTCACTAATTTTTGCCCTTTCACTCTGTCCAGGGCAAGCCCCTCCCAAAATCGGAGCAGAAGTTTGAGAATTTTGCCAAAAGTGCTTTCAAGATCTCAGATAAGCAGGTGAGTATTTATGGCTCTTATCGAGAATTAATTTCATGGGTCATTACTGCCGCACAATCTCAGTATTCCCTCCACGTGGGATGGAAGACCCTACCTGACCCATACATTATGGTTCTGACATAACGTCAAAAAATGGTGAGCACAGAAAGCCTGGAGGAAACCTGAGATGCGGAAATATCTGCTCTGCTCTTATTTAAACATAGTAGTAGTACATAAAGACGTAGTAGGCAGAGGTTAAAACAAAATGTGTGCATGTAGTGTAGCTTTCTTGCTTGCTTTCCTTTAGCCCTGCACTGCTGCCCCACACATACACACAGGTCAGGTCAGGTGGGTGGTGGTGGTGGTGGAGGGGGTGCAGGGGGAGCTCAGCTTGACGGTAAAATCTCCTGGCATCTCCCTCTCTTTCTCTTCACCTCTCTCCTCCCCTCTTTTCTCCTGTTTTTCTCGTTTGTGGGCATGCATGCTTCTGTGTGTATGTATGTTTGCGTGTGTGTCTGTGCGTGTGTGCGTGCCTGTGTGCGTGCATGCATGTGTGTGTGTGTGTTTATGTGTGCGTGTATGTGTGTGTGCTTTTGTGCATCTGTGCATGTGTAAATGTGTGTATGTCTGCAAGAGGGTATGACTGAGTGTGCTTGTGTGCATGTGAAGAGTTGTTTGTGTCTGTGCGCGTGCAAGCGCGATGTAGTGTGGAGAGAGCTTGGCCGTGAAAGTGGCCAGTGAGTTATGGCCCCTGTGGGGTGCGGGCCAGGGGCTCCGCTATGGGTGAGGTGCAGTGCAGTGCAGGCATCAAGGCTGGAGGAGAGAGTGGGGCAGAGAGATGAGCC
>NC_085878.1:13183239-13223239 GCF_034702125.1 Engraulis encrasicolus
TTGTGTCCTCAGCCTGCGCTGGGCGATGCGTGTACACACTTACACAAACACAACATATAAACACACACACACACATACACACATGCAGACACTCATAGATAAATACACACAAGTGGCATAAAGCACACTCTCATCATCCCTAACTGTCATACACACACACACACACACACACACACACACACACACACACACACACACACACACACACACACACACACACACACACACACACACACACACACACACACACACACACACACATGCGTTGTTTCCGCTGCAAGACCTTGGTAGTCCCATGTTGCCCACTGCGTGTGAGTTGGCAATGGAGAGGACTTCATGGACATATGTAAAGCATTGAAAACGTCCGTCCTGAGATTATCATTGCTATGTGGACCTCCTCTCCAGCCAGCCTCCAAGGATGCCCGTCCCCATCCCCCCTGAATCTTCCTTACTGCACAAAAAGAACATATGATGGGATTTTTATGAATGATACAGATGCTATCGCTACAGTGCTGAAACTGTACAAGTTTAAAAGCTATTGTAATTTGGGGGAATGTTCAATTAGTGAAAACAGGCTTGATATTACATGTCATGTCAACTCTTTGTTTTGTTTTGTTATGTACTTGGTTTGCTTAGGTTCGGTCGTGTGCGATGTCATTTCCCAGCCTTCTAGTGTCATTTTAACATGCATCTTTGGCAACATACTTCATACCACAGGCAACGACTTACTGTATTTGGCACAGGGCCTTGCACTCACCTCACTCACAGAGGAGCAGAAAATGAATTACCATATTGACACTGATGGTGACATTACTTTGAATTTTTGACTGATATGATTTATGTTTTTCTACCCAGCGTGTGTGCTAAATCTATGTCCCTTTGATTACAATCCTTTAATCGGTTCGGTTAACATTGAGCCTCGTTTGGGAGAAAGACAGATCAGCTGTGAGTGTAAACAGAGCCCAAGAGACCACACACGTTTCCACACACGTTTAACTCCTTAGCGTATAGACTCTCTTATAACCTTATTGTCACCAACATGGTTATGACCAAGTCTTCATCTGTTAATTAAGGCTCTGCTATTGTCATATGTTGTCATGCAATGTTGAATGATAATAGTAATGCAATGTTGTCATGATATAGTTGAGTGTTTGCTGCGAGTTGTTCTCAAGAGTCAATAGGCCCGTAGACGGACCTGTCTTCTACAGTAAGAGGCTACGTGGGCAGCTGATTAGGTAGCGTTATGTACTTGTAGATTGTTTTAAATTTTACATTTTAAATGAGTATTCCTGTAATGTTTTAAACATTTTAGTTCAAACTTTGTCCTTTGGCATTTGCAGATGTTTTAAGCTCCTCTGAGTCTGTGCATTAGTCAGCATATCAGCGAATGGACGGCATGCACATCTCTCTCTCTCTCTCTCTCTCTCTCTCTCTCTCTCTCTCTCTCTCTCTCTCTCTCTCTCTCTCTCTCTCCCTCTCTCATCTCTCTCTCTCATCTCTCTCTGTCCTGGCTCTTCATACCTTGCGCATACCTGGGGAGCGTTTTTTTGGCAGCAATGGCAGCTTAGTGTGCAATGAGGGCTAGCTGTGTGAGGTCCAGGCACACTGTATTGTATGTACTGTATGTAGAATCCAAGGGTTCCATCTCCCAGGGAAACGCAAAACATTCCTTCTGCCCCTCGGAGGATTCTGCTTTTTTGTAACACCAAAGGTTTCCGTCGACGAGCCCTATAGCTCGATTCCGTCTGACTTCACTTCCAGGAGAACATTCCCCCATCCCATCCCCTCCAGGCTCATCTTCTCACCCCAGCAGAGCTGCCTGAGAGGCAGATGAGAGGGGATGCACAACAAGCATGCAGCTGTGGCGGCTGACGATGTTAGCTGGAGACCCCCTTAATGCTTCCACCAGAGAATGGCACGTGGCCACGAAGTGCTGACATCGGGAAAGACCCCAAACATAACTCACATCGCATCGCAAGGAGCCGTGCTGAAACGGAGTTGAGGGTGCAGACTTGTGCTGGGGGTGGGGGGGATGTGGGGGATGAGCTGAGGGGATTTTATTGGGAAGGGGGGTGGGGTTGAGGGGGGGTTCTTTAGTTTTGGCCATGTATAGGTTTAATGTGAACGCTTGTGTTAATTCTTTGAAGTTGTGTGTTCTGTTTAAGCTTGGAATATGTTATCATCTTCTTCATGACTTGGTTTGGTTCTCCAGCATTGTGTTTGTCATGTTCATAATTGTTATAGGTTTGTGTTCTTACCATTTCCTGTGAGCGACAAAAATATGAATTTGTTCTGGTAAAGGGACATTGATGATACCACTTTGTTGTGTTTTTATTTTCAACGTTAGCATTTTGAAAATCTCAGTCAAGTCACAATAAGTCCAGAGGAGTTTGCCCTTAAAATAAATGGTTGGCTGTCCCTTAACAATTCTATTTGTTTAGATTATTGATACCTAACAGTAGGTATGTAGAGAATAAATATGTTTGTGAGTGTTCTTTACGCGGCTAGAGGCAGGTAGTTAGACCCGAGACATGCTTATTTCAATTAGGATGACTTAAAGACACCAGCCTTTCTGCTAATGTCAAAGCAATCTCTGTGTCAGGTCTCCGTCCTCATTCAATGGTTATATGAGGTTATGAAGTTGTGCTGTCAATGCTTGGCTTGTGCTGCATAAATGCAAAAAAAAGTTTTCTTTCATAAATATAATTTTCATTTCACTATAAATAAATGGTAATGATTCTAATTAATTGGTATTTCGTCTTGCTTGAAAGTGTGTGGATTTTACACCTCTGCCACAAAGCGTCTTTTCATTGGGGAGGCAACAAGGCATTCTGCAGTAGTAGACGCCTCCTATTCAGATCAGTCATATGCTGAAAGCATCACTCAGGGCCTCCCAAACAGTAACCCCATTCAGCATTTTGATGGATCCTCATAGCGCCTTCCATTACTTCCTTAATGTGCTTTGATTGCTATAACAGGTCGATGGCTAAACAAATACTCTGTTTCTTTGGCATTTCTCAAACGTGTGTGCTTCACCTTAAAACGCATTGCATAACGGCTCCCGACGACGACTGCGTGTGTAGCTGGTGTCTGGCCCTCTGCGAAAACATTATTTTTCATCCTGCTGTTTGCATGTCTGTGGAGGGGAAGACATATGCCAAGTTCAGGTCTGGAGAACAAATTGATCGATGTGATTGGCCCACACTACGAGGTTAAAGGTCAACACTAGGGAGATTTATGTATGTATTTGTCAAAGAGTTCCAACCAGTCCAAGAAAAAAAGATGAGGCCCCTGTTTACCATAGAGTGGATGTGTTTTTGTTAGACCAAAGGTAACCCGATAAACTCAAGAGAGGTTGGCACTATGTCAGTCGCCACTTGGTGGCGATCACGAATAAGACTATAATTTTAAGAAGCACCGGGTTTCTCAGCCGTATTAGGGAGAGCCTATTAATTAGACCCTACCTGGAATCAGCCCCCCCGTCCAGCCCCACCCCACTCCACCCAGTCAGTCTCCCAGGGATGAGTTGCCCATCGCCGCCGTCTGCTGCACTCTCAACGTCTGGTAACCAGGAAGTGCAGACAGGCTGCCCGCCAACAAACAAGCCAAAGCCAGGGTGACACAGTTAGCACTGCGTTGAGTTGAGTTCTCGTGGCTGGCTGTGTGTGTGTGTGTGTGTGTGTGTGTGTGTGTGTGTGTGTGTGTGTGTGTGTGTGTGTGTGTGTGTGTGTGTGTGTGTGTGTGTGTGTGTGTGTGTGCGTCCGTGTGTGTGTGTGTGTGTGTGGAAATCCCCCCGCGTGCTCCTCCACTGGTGAGGAGAATTCCAGGCCGGGGTAAGACTCCCATCGCTGCAGGGGTAGAAGACAGAGTGAGGGAAAGGTAGAGGGAGAGAGGGAAAGAAAGGAACTGAGAGAGAGAAAAAGAAAGAGAGGGGGGGAGGGAGGGAGGGGGAAACAGGGACCTGTCGAGCATTACACTTTGAATACCAGCCCAGACAATAGTGCTTAATGGCAGATGTCTGCTGTGTGCAAGCAAGCGCTCGATCTTGTCCAAATGACCAGTGCTTGGATGGAGGGTTTATTGTTGTGTACTGTTTGATCACTTGCAGTGCCTGTGCTGGCAGCTGCTGTTTCTCTCTCTCTCTCTCTCTCTCTCTCTCTCTCTCTCTCTCTCTCTCTCTCTCTCTCTCTCTCTCTCTCTCTCTCTCTCTCTCTCTCTCTTTTCCCTCTGCATTTTTACTTGTGTGTGTGTGTGTCCGTGTGTGCGTCTTCTTGTGTGTGTGTGTGCGTGTGTGTCTGGGTGAGTGGTAGGCAATGTTCCAGGACATGTTCTTGCTTCTTCAGCATTGTTCCTGTGTCATCTCAGCTCTTGTGGCATGCAGACAGCCGCTCGCCTATGCGTGGAGGTGCGGACGGCCTCACAGATGATCCTTGGCTGACCTGGCTAAAGACTAAGTAGGGTCTGTGTGTGTGTGTGTTCGAGTGTAGAGATACAGAGTGTGTGGGTGAGTCTATGTGTATCTGCATGTGGGAGAGAGAGCGAGTGTATGTGTGTCTCTTTGTGTTGGGATAAGTGTATAGGATGGGGCCCGGAGGAGAGGAGAGACAGAGTGCTGCCTCGCCCCCTCTGCCAGGGCACAGCATGCCGTGTGATATGCCAGCTATGCATGCTGGTCAGGACAACGGGGGAATGGCGGTCGGTCGTCCGTCCGTCAAGGAAATGACAGGCGCCTGGAGAGGTCTACGCTGCATTCGACACACACCGCTGCCTGTCTCGCAGACGCCCTCCATCACCTTTCGTGTGCAGAGAGGAGATGTTTTGCCCTCCTCTCGCTTTCTCTCTCCACCTGTCCCCCTCTACCTCTTCTCCCTCTCTTCCCTCTCC
The DNA here is from genome assembly GCF_034702125.1 of Engraulis encrasicolus. NCBI lineage: Eukaryota > Metazoa > Chordata > Actinopteri > Clupeiformes > Engraulidae > Engraulis > Engraulis encrasicolus. The sequence continues at coordinate 13,188,124 of NC_085878.1, forward strand.
CCTCTTTTCTCTCCTCAGTGTTCTGCTCCCCCCTTTTCCTCCCTCCCCTTCTCCTTCCTCTCCTCCTGTCCTTCGTCTTCTCCCTCTCTCCTACTTCTTGCTCTCCCCCTTCTTCTTCCTCTTTTCCCTCTTCTCATCCTCTTATCCCCCTCTCTTCTTCATCTGAAGCAGCTGCAGCAGCCAAACATAAAGGGGCAGAGAGGTGGGGAGGAGCAGGTGGAGGGGTGTTGGTGGTGGGGGTTCTCTGGGAAGTGGCTTGCGGTTTCACTCATGCGTCAGGTGTGAAAAGTGCGTCAGGGTTTTGCTTTGACCACACTACAGAGAGTGCGGACCACAATCACCTGTTGGGGAAGTTATGGAGGGCATGTGTGTTAAGTGGTGTAGTAGAGAGACCTGCTGCTGCTCATATCCCCCAGGGGGATAACCTCAAAGCTGGCCTCATATTTCATACCAGTGTGTGTGCACAAGCCAACACTGGGTTAGAGACTCATTTGAATGGCTGATGTAGTGGATTCTGTAGTTGTAGGTGGGGTTGGGCGGCTGCCATCGACGACTCAGTTATTGATTTGGAAGTTCAGGCACCAGAGAGGTTGTCCCCGCTTCTCTGCAGACAGCCCCTTTGTGTCGCTATGTGGACTCCAATGCAATAGTTTCACAATGATTAGCATATTAGTCTCATACCTCTGGCATCCCTTTTTCCATTCCCAGGGAAAAGGATTATGCAACTGCTTTTTCTCCTAGGCTCTCTCACAATACCTGGAAGACAGGAGAGAGAGGCAAATAAGAGGCAGAAAGAAAGAGAGTGCACAAGTGAGAGGGAGTGGGTGAGAGAGGGAGAGTGAGTAGGTGAGAGGGAGAGAGGGTGCGCAACCTGACACTCACAGAAGAAGGAACAAATAAATACTCGGCAGTGGCCAAACTTGTCCGCCCAAAGTTTTCCAGCTCCTCCGCGTCCCTGGATGTCCCTGCCCACGATCATTAGAGCGAGTGGAACATGCCAGCGATGCAACCACACAGACAGCCCGAGAGTCTGCCCGGGCAGCCTGGGTAATCATGACACATGAAGTGACCGCCCGTCTCACAAAAGACAGCTCCAAGGCTCCCAAGTCCAGATGCGCAGCAAGCAACAATGCCTGTTGTCTGTTTTCTATCTCATGCAAGCAGCTAAATGAGTTCTCTTGTTTTTTTTCCCCTTTTTTCTTTTTTTTTGCTACCATATCGAACCCGGATGGTCTTGTAAAAAAAGAGACAAAGTCATGAGTCAGTGGTTCCATGTTCCCTGCAGTGTTTTCAATGATAAAGGGGGCCGGCATGCCCTATGGCGAGGCCGCGCTACTCCCTTCCACAGAATGCCGGGCCCATAAAAAAATGACAGTTTAATATTACACTCCTTTCATTGTGATCATTCTTTCTCTCCGTCAGGCCAGAAAAGCTCTAGGTGGGGTATGGTGTGACTACAACTGGGCCCCACTATAATAGGTGTGCTCTTCTTTTTTTCCCCAGTCTGTAACATCTCTTTCTTTGGCCCGAGAGGCTACCCAATAATGGCTGACAGCGATGTCTTGAGTGTGGTCTTGGCCTGTCTTCGAACTCCACAGATAGTTGTTGTTTGAGAGAAAAGAGTCCTCAAGAGTGACACGTTGCCACATCACCTAAATCCAGCAGAATAAAAAAAAGAGGAGGGGAGAAGTGAAGGAAACATTTCAAGCATTTGTGGAAAGCTTTCAAATGGAACTGGAACAATACTATCGCCGCAGGGCAGAAGAAGTGATCATACTGGTATGTTTATATTAGACAGAGGAGGAAGCCATCATTGTCATTGTCAGGCACCCCAACCCACCCTCACCCCTCTTCAAAGCACCACTTTGACATCTAGGCGACTCATTTCTTAACCATTTCTTTACAATTTAACCATTTATTTTATCAATTTCAAACAACCTTTTTCAAGACATAGAAATACCACAATGTCATCCAAGTAGACCGATCTCAGCTTGTGCCCATGGTCTTATGGAATACTGCATGCACCCAGCGTGGTTTTGGACGCGTAGAAGGTGTTTGACAGGTATGGTACATGCAGCCAGGTGAGGAGAAGATCCTGGCACGAGCTTTCTCGTGGCTCTGCTCTGCACAGCGGTGCGGTGGTGGGATAAACAGGGCGCGTTGATGCAGCAGTAGAGCCCAGGTGATTAAAATGAGAGGAGGCGCGTTGTCCTCGACATGCGCCAACACGCGAGCACATTACATCCACGGCTGGCTATGGCAGAGAGACGTGCGCTGCATTCCTCTACCCACTAAACCAATGGGCTTTTTTCACCAGAGCTGTTTTACTCTACACACACACACACACACACACACACACACACACACACACACACACACACACACACACACACACAGAAAGAGAGAGAGAGACGTCCCATCTCTGCTATACCAGCAGAGTGTTGTCTTTGGCCATCTCTTGTGATTTTGTTATCTCTCCTGTAGGCTGAAAGGCCTTATCTGAAAGCAAAGGCGTGGACAATACATGTATACTTTAAAGGGGAGGTATGTCATACACACAATGAAGAATGCACAATACACAAGACATTAAAGTGCAGTAATGTAACTAAAGCAGGTCTCGTGTTTCTCACCCCATATATTGCCCCCAGTAACATGACTCACAGGGTGTCTAAATGCCATTTGCACTAGGCAGTGCACACAATGGCATTTAGGCCCCATCTTAGTCTGCTCTCGTATAATGTTTTTTTCTGAATAACATTTGACTGTTTACATGAAAATACAAGTCTTCTAATCATGAGATCGTGAGATTTTGTGGGAGCGCTAACGTCACATGTTCGACTACTAGCTCCTATCCTGAGGGGGAAATAAACGCGAGAGATACCTCATTTGCTTCGCAAAGAGCCCCCCCTCTCTGTTGCCAATCCCCCCACAATCCCAAAGCCCCCCTTCACTCCCCAACCCCTCCATGTCTCGAACTATGCCAGCATTACCCCAGGCCTGTGGTTTAAACATGCACTTTACTAAACAGCCTTTCATGATGCAGTGAGTTAAACCAGGAGCAATTTGTCACTCTTTACATCTGTTTGCGCATTGGAGGGAGAGAGGGATACAGAGAGAGATCAGGAGATCACAGGACATGGCATAAGAACGCGATAGAGAGAGAGGGGGGGGGGAGGGGGAGGGAAGGAGAAGAGGGGAGGTGTGGGGGGTTGTATTAACCTGTGATTGCAGCCCTTGAGGTTTGGAGCAGTGCACTTGAAGTGCTGTCTTAGGAGAGGGCTCATGCTGAGGCACCTGTAGAGGGATGGGAACGCCGCTTCGATTTCTCTTCTGCAGCAAAGAAGAAGTCGGCACTGCAGCAGTGCAGGCTCTTATCAAGATGAATGTAGCCCATTTGCAGCTAAATGGTCTGTGACAGGCCATATGATTTGTGGCGTTTGGGTGCCCATGCGATTACCTCTGTCTATCGTCTCTACAGAGTTCAGCTGCTCAGGGCCTGGGACCACAAGCCACGTTCGCAGGCATTCATTACGAAAAAACCCATGAAATTTTAGACTTAACAATAACAAAGTGGATGTAGTGCATGCCAGGTAAATACATTTAAAAGGGGGACTACGCACTCTTTTAAAAGAGATAGCTGCACACCCTCCTGACCTGCACGGCAGACGGTGTTTTTTTTCTACCGTGTTTAATAGCGCGATGTTGCTGTTAAGAACACTTTGGATCGGAGATAAGGGAAACAAATGACTTCTACAAATATCCCCCGTTTGTGATATTTTAAAGGCTCAAAAAAGACTGTTGTTGATCTCTCACAGGTATGAGAACATAGTGAACTTTGACAATAGTTGTACTACTAGTGTTGCGATTAGTTATTGTTATGATTAATTAATACGTGTGTATGTTTTGTATTTGTAGCATAGAAAACTTTTTTGATAGTTGTGCTATAGTTTTGCCCGTAACCATTATGTTTAACTATTATGTTTACGTGTTACTCTAGTCTCTACATTATGTTTCGTATGTGTAACGCAGTTAACTTTTACGATAGTTGTGCTACACGATCATAGTTGCACCATTAGTTGTGCTATAGTTTCCTTTACATTTTCGTTTGCCATTTGTGATTAATGACTGGCTTATGTAGATGACTGCTGCCGCTGCACACACAGGCTCCCATGTGCATAGTGCACTGCAGTACGCCCATGCTGATTTGACAAATAGACTCAACAATGCAACTTTGAAGTCGTGGTCCAGGCCTCCCTTTTTACAGAAACCACATGCATCTTTTGTCATTTGCTTTAAGTGATGGTACCAATCACTCTTTGTGGGACCTTAAATCCTACATCTGGAGCCAGATCTCTTCCCCCCTTCAGAACAGAACAGAACAACATCTGTGGCATGAAGGCCAGACAGGTAGTTAGAAACTTGATTGGTCATGGATGTATTTTTTTCTTCTTTTCTCCTTCTGCCCCCCCTTCTCTCTCTCTCTCTCTCTCTCTCTCTCTCTCTCTCTCTCTCTCTCTCTCTCTCTCTCTCTCTCTCTCTCTCTCTCTCTCTCTCTCTCTCTCTCTCTCTCACACACACACACACACAAACACATACACACACACACACACACACCCCTTGCACCCCCACACCCCACTCCCCACCCACCACCCACCCACACACCCATCTGAAAAGCCCAGGGGCTAGTATTTCACTGATTACAGAGTCCACATTTGAATGGCTGCTTGTGTATTGTCAGAAGAAAGGGGCCGAGCCGCCTCTAAAGAGGTGTTAGACAGGAGGGATGGATTGGCCTCGGCCATTAGGCTCAAGTGGCACTACAGGTTGGGGCTAGCTGTACCGTAGCTGCCTGGCTGAAGGAAGGAAGGAAGGGCCACACAGGACACGCCACCCCACGCCATGCCAAAGACGTTCTATTGGGAGAACTAATCAAATCTTTTTGCCATGCTGCAAAGGCGGCATACTACACTGGGTACATGCTGTACTACACTGCCTGCATACTACACTGCCTGCATACTATATTACATTGGCTACTATACTACACTTTGTTTTGCTTTGGGTTTGTCCCTACTACACTGTATACTGTATGCATAACACACTGTTTCATGCAAACATGTTTAACACTTTTAACTTGCTGCGTCCTGGCCAGGACTCCCTGGAAGAAAAGTCACTGTCACTCAATGTGACGTATCACAGGGGTGAAATTACATGTAAATAAATAAATGAATAAAACATTATCACTCAGCATACTACACTGGCTGCATACTATACTGGCTTGCGTGTACATGGCTATACTGGCAGTGCCATGCTTTGTTTTGCTTTGATTTTCTCCTCACCACACTGCATACTGCATGCATACTACACTAGTGGTCAGACATGCCACCCTGCATACTACACTGAATGCATACTGCTCTGGCTGTTCAGCACCACACTCTCTCTTGCTTTGCGTTGCTTTTTCTTTTCTCCTTTGCACACGGTCTACTTGTTGAGCAGGCCACCACATAGCACTGCATGTCACACTGGCTGCACTTGCTTTTCTTTGTATTGCTTTGCTTTTCTCCACACTGTGTCCATCTATCCATAGACTGGCTTGACACGTCACAGACTGTACATTCTCATAATTTACCTGGATTTGCCTTTCTCTTTACCACGCATACTACACTGGCTGCACACCACCCTTAATAGCCCTTAATAGCAAGGGCACACACACACACACACACACACACACACACACACACACACACACACACACACACACACACACACACACACACACACACACACACACACACACACACTCACAAGCACACTGCACTTTCTGCACTAAACCCAAACATACACACACTGACACACAACTCACACACACACACACACACACACACACACACACACACACACACACACACACACACACACACAGAGACACACAGACACACACACACACACACACAGAGACACACAGACACACACACAGACGCACACCGCACCTTCTACCTGCACTAAACACACACACACACACACACACACACACACACACACACACACACACACACACACACACACACACACACACACACACACACACACACACACACACTGCTGCTGGTGTACTTGATAGACCTATTTTAATATTTATTTTTCTTCAAAATGCTACTATTACTATGTCAGAACGCTATAAAGGACTTTTAGGAAAAGCACAGCAATGACCTCCTCTTAATGTATGTTCTCTACAAGTCTTCTGTTGTCCAGTCTTGCACTTTAAATGTCTGTATGAGCACTGTCTATGTCCATACTGTCTTATGTCTTATGTCCATGTATAAGTACTGTCTATGTCTATACTGTCTATGTCCTTACCTAGATTAGTCTATGTCTGCATGGGAAAGCAAGAAATGTAATTTCAAATTCTTTGTATGACCAGTGCATGTAAAGAAATTGACAATAAAACCTACTTGACTTGACTTGACTTGAATAGTTACTTACACTGACTGCCCAGTCCACTTCACCTGGCTTTGCTTATCTCCATAGACCACAGTGCTTTTACATACTGCACTTGCTCCACACCACACTGATTGCAAAGTATACTCAGCGTATTTTTCTATATGGCAGAGATCCCCAACCTTTTCCAACTTGGGGCTCACTAGAAATTTTCACAAATGTTTGGGGCCCATATGTATTATTTATTTATTTTTAGTTGTTATTATTATTTTTTGTTTCTTTTGTTGACAATGATTTCAAGGCCCACCGTTTTGAGAATCACTGCTATAGAGCAGTGGTTCTCAACTGGAACAGTCTTGGGACCCACCATTTTCCACTCTCATTCGGTCGCGACCCAATTTTTTTAGCGTTCAAGTCAATTCAATGCAATTCTCAAAATGTAACCAAGACTCGAATGACTGGTTGCACGCTATCTATCTCGCATAAACATTCAAATTGTATCTATGACGACAGATGACACGGAGTTCACTAGCATATCAACATAAAAGTTGTAAATTGTTGCAGGAAAAGTTGGAATTTTTTTTTTTAGAATGACGTTTTTTTTACACCAAGGCTCCGCGACCCACCCATGACCCCTCCGCGAACCACTTTTGGGCCGCGACCCACCAGTTGAGAAACACTGCTATAGAGTTTACCAGCTGCACCATGCCATGCTTCACTTTGAACTTCAGTGCTCGGCAGTTGGCACTGTACCTATATGTACATCAAGGATGGGCAACTTTTTTGATGAGGAGGGCCATGTTTTTTGATAGCCACCATCGGAGGGCCACATGACTACTGATTTGACTGTAATTCGCAGAGTTGTAGGTGTAGTTGGTTGCTTACTGACTGCCCATATTGTTTGGAAGGAATATAATACTCTATACTCAATACTCCATGGGCCAAGAGTATAATTACAGCAGATTGATTCAGTAGTTTTTTTTTTTTTAAATAAGGTAATTATTTTCTTAATTAGGCCTACTGTTTTATCTACGGGCCGCATTGAGTGAGGAGGCGGGCCGCATGTGGCCCCCGGGCCTCCAGTTGGCCATCCCTGATGTACATGCATATGGCAAAAACTCACAATACACATGCCCATGGATACCCATTCTGTGCCTGTGAAGAATACCATGTGCACAGAAATAGAAGCGCACACTCTCTCTCTCTCTCTCTCTCTCTCTCTCTCTCTCTCTCTCTCTCTCTCTCTCTCTCTCTCTCTCTCTCTCTCTCTCTCTCTCTCTCTCTCTCATTCACACACACACACAGACACACACACACAGACACACACACACACACACACACACACACACACACACACACACACACACACACACACACACACACACACACACACAAACACACACACACACACACACGCACGTGCAGACCATCCACCATGTGTAAGGGAGGGGACCAGGGAAGAGCAGCGAGGGACAGAGCACAGCAGTGCGTCTGTGTCTGTGTGTACTGCATGAGTGCATGCATGCATGTGATTCTGTGTTTTTACAGATGGACAAGGAAAGCATTGCTCAGGCCTGTAACATTGTGCAATTAATACAACATCCCAAAGCGATGCCATTGATAGATACTGTTTTCGTTTGGCACGTTACAGTAACTAAGCTCATTAACTTGAAATAAAATAAAATTGAACTTGATGTTCATATTATATGAACTCATTAACATGGCAACAGTGATTGTGACAAACCATGCCGTCCAAGTATATCACACAGTCCCATTTTTTTCTCTCGTTCTCTCTCTCTCTTCCTCTCTCTCTCTCTCTCTCTCTCTCTCTCTCTCTCTCTCTCTCTCTCTCTCTCTCTCTCTCTCTCTCTCTCTCTCTCTCTCTCTCTCCTCCCTCAGAATGTGATGCCTTTCCAATGACTTGTTAAATCGTCCTGGATGTGTTTTGCACTTGTTCCGCACTTGCTGCGAAGAAGAGAGAGAGAGAGAGAGAGAGAGAGAGAGAACAAGACAGTGACATCATGGGCTGCGTGAGTGACCCTTCTGTGGCGCTGTGCGCGGTGTCCACCCATGTTTGAGTCAGAGGCAGCGGTGTGGTGTGGCGTGTTGAGCTGCTGCCGAGCCCGAGCTCCAGCCTGCGCGAGCGAGCGAGGTCCCTGTTGCATCTGAGGGCTGACGTAGTAGATGGACGCAGGGGGAAACTCAAGACAGGTGATTAGCTGGCCTGGCCCGCCACTACAACCAGGGAAGCCCACAGGCTAGGGGGGGAAAGGGTGAGTTGTCCCTGGCCCAGGGAGAGGGAGAGGGGGGTTGCCCAGAATTGGGTCACCACTACATTTTATGTATTGGATGGTGGTTGTGGTGGTGGTGGGGGTCTTATATATGACTTTGTACCGTGCCCATTCACAGCTGTCCGTGGTACTGACTACAACCAAGCTCCAGATACAGTATTGTACTCCGCACATCACAAGCCAACTCAACCCACCCCAACCCCACTCCAGCTCCAACTCTGTCTTTATGGCCCAATTACATTCATTTTTCCTCCCGTCAGACACGGGGCGTTTGCAGACACATACTGTACACGCACACATGCACATCCACACACACACACACGCACAAGTTTTTGTTCTATGTGTGTTTTTTTGTGTGCTGCATGAGTCTGCATCTGTGCCTGTGTGTGTGTGGGTCAAAGACATCCAACATGACACTGTCCTTCAGTGCTAACAGATGCTTTTGCTTGCTATAACTGTGAAAAACATGACATTTCAAAACAGTTTTTTGAAAAGTGAATGCATGAAAGCCAAGCCAAGAAAATAATTTAAAAAAAATCTTTTTTTGCATTTACAGTAAGCAAAAGCATCGGTTGCACTGAAGGACATGTTGGACATGTTGACGCACACACACACGATTTTTGTTCTATGTCTATGCGTTTTTGTCTGTGTCCGTATAAGTCTGTGTCTATGCGTGTGCATATATGACGTGTATGTGTTTTTGTCCACGTGCCTATGAGTCTGTCTCTGTGTGTATATCAACACACACACACGCACACACCCACAGCCCAACCTTTATATCTTTGTGGGGCTCTTGTGGGCTCCTTCCTATCTTTGTGGGGGTCTTCCATTCATATTTACCCTAACAATAGCTAAAGAATGCTAAACTTTGCCCAAACCAGAACAATCCCTAACCCTAACCTCTCAGTGTGGAAAGATTTTTTACACTTTTACTTTTACCAGTAACAACAAAACTACCCCAGCGAAAGGGGCCAAAACATGTGGGGTCCAGGATTTGAACCGCGCATGGAACGAGGGCCCCAGCATGTAGGTGTGCTCCAATAGCAGTGGCCTTACAAAGTAGGATTGGTGGAGAACATACAAAAACAGACACACACACACACACACACACACACACACACACACACACACACACACACACACACACACACACACACGTGCATGTTTATGTGTGAGTCTCTCTCCCATTGTCTAACCGTGTGACAACTTTGGCAGCTGGACATTTAACATCTATTAACCCCGCGTCCTTAGACAATTAGGGGAATGAATAATTAAGAGGAGAGAAGCCTAGCGAGAGGGCGAGAGAGCAGACGAGTGAGCGAGCGAGAGAGCTGAGCCGTGGAAGTAGACGCGGGCCGGAGAATTGAGACATGTGTTCGCAACCCAACTAGTCGCCGGGGAGCCTCTTGCCTCCTGCCTTCAGAGCAGCTCTCTGGATGCCGGCGAAACCGTTTTGGGGAAATATCATCATTAGTGTCAGACCATGGGGCAGGGTAAGGTGAGGTAGGTGCGTTTGTGTTTGTGTGTGTGTGTGTGTGTGTGTGTGTGTGTGTGTGTGTGTGTGTGTGTGTGTGTGTGTGTGTGTGTGTGTGTGTTTGGGGGTGGAGGTGGAGGTGGAGGTGGTGGGCCTGAGGGTTCCTGTAAATGCTTTTCTGAGTGTAAGCGACCATTTCTTGCTGGATGACGGCTTAATTATCCTCACCACCGCCCCTCCACAACACACGCACACACACACACACACACACACACACCTATATATTACTCAATTTGTCAGCCAACATTTTACTCCAAATGTATGTGCATGTGTGCATGATTGTGTGTGTGCCTCTGATTGTGTCTTTTTTGTTACACACACACACACACACACACACACACACACACACACACACACACACACACACACACACACACACACACACACACACACACACACACATGTGGATGACCTGGACCTGTATACTCTAAGGTGAAAGTTTGGAGTTGATCATGTGGGTGGTGTTGTCACTACCCTAGAACATTTGAAATTCTATCGAGATCGGGAACCAAAGAGTCTTTAGCATTTCCCACGGCTCGATGGCATGTGTTTCAAAGCAACGACACATCCGTTCAGTTAGCATTTCAGAGAACGAATGGGTGGTCCTCCTATCGATTGAACCTTCAACTAGTAGCATACGGAGGCATCTCATGAACACGACCTCAGGGCCGCTGACAGCTTTGGCCAGGCCAAGGACAAAGTAATGCCCCCCCCCCCAAAAAAATACATTGATACAATGTACTGAGAACCCATTTCTGGGCTCCGTCTCTCTCTGGGCCCGGGACAACTGACCCCTTTGCCCTCCCTTGTCAGCATCCCTGATGACCTATATTTTTAGACCTAAAGCGAGTGGGGAGAGAGAGAGAGGTAGGGGGAAGGATCGGCAAATGACCCGGGCCGGAATCGAACCTGTGTGGCCGGCGTAGTAACCCAGTGCCCTACCGCTAGGCCACGGAAGGGCCATAAACACGACTCACTGTATATGCGCCCCCTTGTTTCTCCCTCAGAAAAATGGGTTGAGAACGCAACTAGGCTGTACCAAATGCTCGCAGAGCTTTGAAGTGGCGATAGCCAGGTGAGGGTGTTCCAGCCTGTGGGACACACACATGCAGTCTGATGGGAACTTCTCCCCCGCTGGACATGACCACATTCACCCCAAAACACAATCAGATACAGATGGCAACACACACACACACACACAAACTTTTCCGTGCACCCCATCCCAGATGGCAACACACACACACACACACACATAGTCACACAGTCACACACACACACACATGCACGCACACACATACCCCCCTTTCCATCCCTCTCACTCACTCACTCACTCACTCTCTCTCTCTCTCGCCCTCGCCCTCTCTCTCACACACACACACACACTCCTCTCTCACATCTCAGCGCCACCATTCTGTCGATGCGTGTGTCAAAGATGAGAGTGGCCTTTGGTGGAAGTGAGGGTGTGAGTAGAGGGCTGGGGTTGACACAGGATGTGTGTGTGTGTGTGTGTCGGTGTGTGTCAGTGTGTGTGTGCCGGTGTGTGTGTCGGTGTGGGTGGGTGGGTGCGAGTGAGTTGGTGTGTGTTTGGGTGCAGAGGGTGGGGGGGTTCTGACACTAATGTAGTATGCTGGGCTTTAGTTATAGAAGCGCTAAGTTCTTTTGTCAGCTTTAAAAGGTCTCGTAAGCCTTTGAACAACTCTGTGTGTGTGTGTGTGTGTGTGTGTGTGTGTGTGTGTGTGTGTGTGTGTGTGTGTGTGTGTGTGTGTGTGTGTGTGTGTGTGTGTGTGTGTGTGTGTGTGTGTGTGTGTGTGTGTGTGTGAGACTGCCCCTGGAAGAGGGGTTTCCTTCTTCTCCTCCTCTCTTCCCCTCTTCCACCCTCTTCTCTCTTCTCCTCCCCTCACTGAACTTCAGAGATGGGATCCTCTCCACATTCCTGATAATCAATAACCCACAAAACCCTTGGCACCAGCAAAGTAAACTTTAACCCTGAGGAGAAAAGAGCGCTTGTTGTCTTACAGCGTAATCTTAACAGTTGATTTAACACCATTTTTCCAACTCTTCTCTTCTGAAGCTGTGACAAATAGTTGTTTTTTAACACCTGTGTCATTTTGAATTGCTTGCTTCGTCAACTTATGAGATAAACATGAGAAACATTTAAGATGTCACTTTCATGTTGTGTTCATTTTGCTTGGCCCAATTAAATGTTTATTTTAGGACAACATGTGTATGTTTTCGACATTTTATTGTGTGACTTGTATGGGACAGACGAGAATCCCCTCAGTTAGTAAATAAACTGCTAGGGCCTATCTGAATCAATTGAAGTGCAATAAAATGGAAGATGCAAAATAATGCAAAATGGAAGAGATGCAAAATGGAATGGAAGCAAAATGTTTCTTTACATTTGCATACACATTTAGTCTATGCAATTACATGACTGTAGCAAAGTCCTATTTATGAGTCTATGTTTAGTCCTGTTTATGAGTCTATGTTTAGCCTACATGTGTTTATTTATTTATTTAATTGTTTATTTATTTATTCATTTACTCATTTATTTTTTTTATTAACAAGGACTTGTTCACTGAGTGCAGTTTCACTTTCAAGTTATTTCCACTTGCACTGACGACCTTTACCATGGTCTACTTAAATGCTCATTTTCTTGACTTTGCTTGTCCATGCTGCTGTATGCACTGGAGGTTTATTTCAGGAGTTGGATGGACGCATGACATGTGTCACTGCACGCTAATGTATGTCTCACGCTAAAGGCAGGTCGCAGGCCCCGCACTCTAGACATGTTGCAGGATTTCACAACGCTAAAGGTGCTGCGCCATAATTGTTGTTTATAATTCCCGTCGGTTTAATGACTTTCCCATCTCTGCCATTCAGATATTCCAGGCAACGCTTCAACATTCATTCCATCGGTCTGATGATAAGCATTTTGGAGTGTCACCAAACTGATGCCGCGGGTAAACTAATGAAAACACTCCACACACTGCATGTAACAAAGCCTATTTATATCAGACAAAGAGATAGCTTATTTAATCTTTCCTGATGCATTTAAGTAATTTCCTAAGAGCGCGCGGGTATGTTAATATGTCGTGTCTGTGTAATTACTTTGGGCTATTGGCAAGGTCCTCTTCTCAAGTGGGACTGACATATTTAGGGTAAAAGGAAGCTTTTAAATCCAACATTAGGATAAACGTAAATCACCAGGTGGCTGAAATCGACGGGAGGTAGCCTAAACCGAGTCGATCTCCCCGGGGAGAAGCTGGTGGCTTAAGAGGCATTCACACCTCCCGGGCATTTAAATGCGTAAGTTATAGCACGATATTGACAAAAAAAATCGAGTTTGACAACAGCTTGCATCTGAATGGTGTCTGGCAAAGCAGCGCAGAATCAACAAACGCCAGGGCGTCTAATAAAGTGCCCGAGGAGAGGGGAAGTCGACAAACAAGCTCACTTCGGATTACCTCAAGAACAAGCTGCAAAGCCTGTATTCAGTCTAAATGATGCGTCCCCACTATATAAACAAATCTGCCGGACACAGTGAAAAATGCATTCGCTTATTGGAAAACAGAACTAGCCAAATAATAATTACATTCATAATTGTAATAATAACAATAATAATAATGATAATGAATGGCCATAAAAAAAACTTGAAACAGATGAAAAAAATGACATGAGCATTTGAATTTGGCGTGGACAGCCCTCTAACCATTTACAAATGCCACTAAAATCAATACCAAAGAAGGAATGCGCAAAAGGAAAAAAAATCCACTCTGTATTTCTCTTAACCAAGAACTATGTACTCCTTTGAAAGCACCCTGCCCCAATGCACTTGAGTTAGGGGGGAAAACTTTCCCAAAACTGATGGTCTCTCAAAGATTACCCTATCAGGTGCAAACCGCTGACAAGTTTCCACCCACAACCAACAAAAAAACTCACTGTGCCCAAATCCTTAGCGCAGATACTTCGCTGACAGGCGTTACACCATCATCCGTGCTACATGGATACGTCGCAGCTTTGAATACGGTTTTATACGAACACCTTTTGGATACGAGTCAAATTTCAACCCAAGACGAGGTAGCAATCGCAGCGCGTCTTTTTGACAGCCTTGCTCGGTTTATAGAAGTGTTCTTTGCGCCTATTTACTGTGAACTAGGATGGTTTAAGATGATACACGCAAGGTGTACATTTAGATGTCCCCTGCAGCTACGGGCGGATTTGAGGTCCCTCTGATCTTTGGAGCAGCACCCTTCGCGGAGGACAGAGGTGCGCTCAGTGGAACAAGGGGCAAATTGAATCTTTCCGCGCGGCGCAAGACAACGCCGCAGACACACTACAGAGGACCGTGGATCGAGGAGGCTCCGGGAGGCGGAAACTAATTTGTAGGCTACACTTATTCCGCTGGATCAATCTATTTGAACAAGGAAGCACCTAATGTTGCCTACAGAGGCAAACTTGTACTTCATCTATTTATCATCACACTGGGATTCCAAAGCTCCTTCGGGATTCTTTGTATAAGAACACTGGCGGGGCTTTCTTCAGCGTTTTTAGGGCCTTCAAACTGTGGAAACAGGTGTATTCGACCAAGTCAAGATGTCCTTGCTACCTTCAAGTTTCATCTACGTGTAAGGATTCCATTTTAATTCCTTCCGATTCATAAGGCTCGTGCATTCTTGCCAATAGAAGTCGCTAAAAGCCAACTTTCTGATGCCGACAAGGTACATATTTATTTAGTGTAATTGCTCGTGATTTACCCCTCCTGTTCTCTCTCTTCCCCGTCCCTTCAGGTGTTTACATTTTCTGGTCCTCTACTTCCAGCTGCAGGTAAGCCTGTCACTTTCTATTTCCTTAGTTGTGAGCAGCATTACGCACGAGCATCGTTTTCCCGCATGCATCTTTAATTTGGGGGTCCTTGGTGCTTATTGTAAAATGTTGGCGGCAAATGATAGAAACATGGCTAACATATTGTCTCATATATTTAGCGAGCAGGGCACTGGGCTTGGGGTTTAGTTCACCCAGTTACCATGTTTGCTTTTCTGCTGATTCAACGTTGAAAAAAGATTCTGGGTAGATTCTGCTTTCTGAAGTGTTCTGTCAGCTTGACAGCATTAGCCAACTTGACATATTGATAACGCTGGAAACCTGTTGGCGTCATGGGACTGTCCCCAAATGATATTGGCGGCCTAGATTTACGCACAGGTCTTGTCTGTGATTTTAAAGAATGTTGAAAACACGAGACACCCTACATGACAAAGTTGTTAAAGTTAATGTTGTTACATATTTCACACCACATTTCTGTGGTTTCAGGTTGAATTTATTAGGCCTATGCCTGTTTATTATGACTGTCCCGTTCTAAAATGTAATGGAGAATATGGTGTGAAACCTTCAAATGTGGTTTCTGAAATTATTGGAACTTTATCCTGATGCATGTTCATTTTTCTTGTGACAAATCTTTGCTTTTCAAATAAGCATCTTTATAACTCGTATAAATCGTCTCTTTGAATCATATTTCTAGAATCAATATCAAGATGGCAGTGTAAATTCCTGGCAAATTCTTTTTTTTGTTTATTTATTTTGTTGTTTTCCTCCAAAAACAGTTTGTCATTAATTAGCACTTGTGGAGTCATACCAGTTATAACCGCTATGTCAGCAGGGGAATTGCGTGATATTTTCCATTTCATTTTATTTGATTGTATTCGAGAGTGATTACAAGGGAGCCTTTGAACTGAATAATGCAAAACTTAAAAGCAAAACATGACTCCACTGATAAAACACTCATGTATATACATGTGCAAGCCAACACCTCAGCGATGGGACTTCACCCCCCCCCCCTTCATAGCAAATGGGTCAAGGCCGTCTGATTATAAAACATTGCATTGGTATCCCATAAAGGGCCATCTACAAAGACGCCCCTCAAATAATGAACAAAAGACTTGATTTGAGCAAAATGAGACACAAGTGGGTTATGTAACGCTATGTGCTCTGTTTGTTCCAAAGGAGTTGGCACAAACAACAGCATAGTGTAGGCTGTCTGATTCCTCTCCCTTGTATGCCACTCATTACAACAATACTAGTGCTTTAATTACAGCCTCTCCGCCTGGTCAGATAGGCCATATAGTGCTGTCTCCCCCCTCCATGCCTAATTGCTCTCACTGAGCTTTAGTATGGATGCTTTTGTTTACATTCTCATTAAATGGTGAGAACGTAAAAAAAAAAAAAAGATATCTCCTGTCGGTTTATAAAGATCAATGGGCGACATACATGTACATGTGCAGGAAAATCTGAGTGTACCTCTTTGACTTTGGAGCCGGCTATGCTGGCTTAGGTCTATCTGAGGCAGGGAGAGTGCTGAGCTTCTTAGTAAGGATAGTGCCAATCGTTTGAAGTTTCAGTGATATCCATTTCGTTGTGTTGTCTTTGAAGAACGACAGCTTGATAAAAAAGGAAGATGGGTGAGGGGGGTGGGTCGCATGGCTTTAACTTAGGCTCTGCATAGGCTTGCCTTTTCCTTTCTGTGTGGAGATGCAACTGTCTATGATACACACCTCAGTGTTTGTTTAGAGATGGGGAGATTTCAGTACAAATCCCTCAGAAGTTAAGTTCTTTTTTTTTTCTTCCTTTCCCCCAACTTCTATCAGTCACTCCTGTGTGGGCCAAAGAGGAGCTGGGGGAAATGGCTGGGATCTTGATAGGCTATGATGTCGCAGAAAGAGAGAGAGAGAGAGAGAGAGAGAGAGAGAGGGAGAGAGACGGAGAGAGAGAGAGAGAGAGAGAGAGAGAGAGAGAGAGAGAGAGAGAGAGGGAGAGAGACGGAGAGAGAGAGTCTGTGGCTGACCTTCTATAGTGGAAAGAGAGAGAGAGAGAGAGAGAGAGAGAGAGAGAGAGAGAGTCTGTGATTGGCCTTCTACAGTGGATGTTTTGACTTTTGCCCCCACCTCTGCACTTTCTTTACACTGTGCAAAGGAGAGCGGTTTGGTGCTCCCCATATTGTCCCTAATGCAGGCTAATGTGTGCGGGAGACCCCTCACATAAAAACAGCCACACAAATGTCTTTGCGGCCCCAAAAGTCACCAACACGGAGAGGAAGCGGTCACTTGTCTGCGGTTCACACTGCGTCGTGAGCCACACTTGCAAAGTTTCACTTCTGTGGCATCAAATGGATTTCTGTATCACATTTGTCTGTCTAATCACTGAATAAATAGCAATTACAGGCTGTGAAAGAATTTGTCACTTGCATTTCAAAACACCACACTCCGAAAGCCTTAACACCCGGCCCTTTTTAGTGCAAAGTAATCTTCGTAGCTAACCGCTAAGTTTTGGAGAAAAAAAATACATGTTGTTGTCATCCTCTTTTGTGAGCATTGGTTTTTTTTCTTTGCTCATGAGCACATTTCCCCTCTCTCACTCAGTAAATGTCATTAATTTGCCGAGGTTACCATAACAAGGAGCCGGAGTATGTAATGGATGTATAATTAGCCACGTGAGGGAAGCCACATAAAAGGCCCATTACTATGTAATTACTGCTCGATACAGCGGGAGAGCAGTGCTCCTGCAGATCCGTTCTCCCCATTCAGATTCCTCGCTGCTCGAAAGTATACGTTCTGTCGCTTCCCCATTCCTTCATGCATGGTATGGATGGCAGAGTTTAGTCACCCCCCTCCACTCCCCTTCCCTCCCTTCCTCCCCTCCTGTCTTTTTTTCTTTTCCATTCTGTCCATTCGGTCTCAGGTAGCCGGTATAGAGCTGAGAGCCAATGGAGACATAAAGTGAGAAATTTCTGAATGGGAATGTGTTGACTTGAAAGAATAGGCTCCCACTATCTTTTTTTAGTGTGTGTGTGTAGTGTGTGTGTGTGTGTGTGTGTGTGTGTGTGTGTGTGTGTGTGTGTGTGTGTGTGTGTGTGTGTGTGTGTGTGTGTGTGTGTGTGTGTGTGTGTGTAGTGTAGTGTAGTGTGTGTGTGTGTGAGAGAGATTTATGGGCCAGATTCATGCCCTGAGGCAGATATTTGTTTGATGATAGTGTAACAGGTCTGGATGCTTCAGGTGTATAATTGCTAGTGGCTTGCTGTTGGAAAGGGAGTAGTGGTTTCACAACATGTCTTCTCGCTCTCTAAAAGCTTACTTGCCCGGGCTCGGAAAAAAAAGCACATGGGGAGAAACATGTTGCTGGCCATGTCATGCACGCATCACTCCTCTGCAGTGCAAAACAGTCGCCCCAACTCTCACACGCTCCAGAGCTTCATACCCATGTGCGAATCTCATTATTCTAACACAATGTGACAATTGATTGTAGAGGAGATGTTAAGACATATAGTATAAAATAGAAATGCATGGTAGTTTAAGAGTTAGGCCTATATATGTGTGTTAGGACCAAGAACATTGACTATGACGTGCTCAAGGAGGTCGTATCTCTTCTTCTTCCTGTAGGAATCCCAGCAGATAGCACCCAACTTCACGTTCATCATCGAAAACCAAACGCGACACCCAGACGTGCTGAGCCGCAAGCAGACGCGCAGCTACCAGCTGTACAGCCGCACGACGGGCAAGCACGTGCAGATCCTGGGCAATAAGATCAATGCCAACGGAGACGACGGGAGCAAGTACGGTACGAAAGCTCCACATACATATATGCTATAGAACACCTTTTTTCCATAACCTGTTCAGCCATTATAGGGCTACAGACATGGGTCATCCATTTAAGCCATGCATGTGCTACTACTACACATATCCTGTCCTTATACCGGCAATGATTCTGCCCATGGACATTTTTACATGACATTATACTTAACTGATGCTTAAACCCAAAGCGGCTTACAGTTGTTAAGGTGCGGGGTGTGGGTAACAGCCCCTCAAACAATGTGGGATTAGGTGCTTTGCTCAAGGGCGCTTCAGTATGGGATCCGAACTGGCAACCTTCTCATTCCAAACATTAGGCCATGGCTGCCCATCGTCAATACTTTCACCCACCTGAGTCAAACAAATAAGTAAAGATAAAGAGTGCCTCAGTCCTCAGGCATTTCCTCTTTTATGTTCATTAACATGCATACATTATCAATGTTCTCATATACTCAAGCAGTGGTTTTGGATGTAATAGTGATGGGGATGCCATACATTGTACACTAGTGACTTAGTGTGTACAGTATGAGTGAGCTAGTTATTCCACTTGTAGAGGGCAACTGCTAGCCCTGTTTTACCTCTGTGGGCTATGGCTGGAAGAGAGCGAATGAATACAGACAGTTGTTTTTGTAGCAGCGGCTCATTTCATACTACGCTAGGCTGTGATTAAAGCTTATCGTGTTCATACATCCTGCCACTGCCAGTCCAGTCTTTTGATCGTGTTTGTACTTCCAGTCACTTGCCAGTCAACTGATCAAGGGATGTTAGTGTATTCTTTACTACCAGTCAGTCTGTTGTTCAAGGAGGTTAGCATGATTCCCACTTCCAGTTTCTCTAGTCAGGTTAGAAAACTGTTGCTCACAATAGCTGTGTGAGTGTGAACAGGGTGTAGCACTGGTGTTGGATGAGTGACTTTTGGTATGTGAGGGGGCATTGTTGCCTTGTTCCAGTGTAGTTAGCAGTGTTTGAGGCATTATCTGGACAGGTTGTTGCAGCAGCATTGGTTAAGCAGTAGGTTCATTCATTCATTCCTTCATTCATTCATTCATTCATTCATTCATTCATTCATTCATTCATTCATTCATTCATTCATTCATTCATTCATTCATTCATTCATTCATTCGAGACAAATATTATGGATAAGTTGTGCATATTTCTACTCTTGATGTATTTTTTTTATTTATAGGCTACTATACATTCAGTAATTTTGGTGGTTAGAGAAATACATGTACCTGCACGATGCTGTTTACCTAAGTGGCAGGCTTGCAACCTGTATGATATGATGCATTGTTAAAGTATGAGTAGAGGCTGCCTTGAAAAAATGTGATCATATTCAGTGCTTTCCCAAAGTCATAAAGAGAGATGCCTTTCATATTTTCTATTGGCTGAAATGGTGACTTAGAAATGTCCCATTGTATAAAATATAGTATTTGATATTTGAAAAGGAAATGTAATATCAGGGCATCTGTTTATGATCAAGACACATTTTTGTCCTTCTCTCTCCCTCTCTCTAAGCACATCTACAATTCCTTGATAAACTCACGAAAGTTAGCGATGAACTGACATTTTTTTTGTTTGGGTTGATAATTGGTCTGCACTGTCAAAGGTTAAACCCTTGACAACCTGCTTCTTAATGGTCAGTTTAGGTCAGGGAGGTGATGGTGTCGAGATGACCTTAGGTGCTCTGGAACTTTCTGCATGCAATTCTGACGTGCGTAATAGTCCACCACAGTGTGCCATGCGGAGGGCAGCACCGCATCACAGCACAACACCTTGTCACCCACCCACCCACCCGCTCCTCCTGCCATCACCACCCTCCATCACCTCCTCCATTTGTATGCCCTTCAACATGAGTGCAATGCATAGGCCTTTGCATATGTTTCAGCTTTCATCTCTCCATACGGCTCACCAGAAAAAAAAGGGGTAAAGCCTTTCACTTCCATTGACAGAGGCACTCTGCTGAAACTGGTTCTCCCAGTCATTGCTCCCAGCCTGGTGTTTTTGAGGGGGGGACAATTTTCGGTGGCTACCACCCCTCTCTGCCCCCCGGTCCGCCCCACCAAACTCCCACCCCACACTACACACCCCACTCTCTTCTCCTCCCCTTCTCCTTTGAACAGCGCTGAATAGCCCAGTGTGTTAAACAAATGGATCATCTTAACTTTTTGATTGAGTGAGCACAGACTGAAGGCAACTTGAAACCCAAACCCAAGGGATCTTAACCGCTCTGAGAAGCTTGGCAGATCCCCACTCTGCAAGAGCAGAGTGCGGAGACAAAGGTGACTAACAGGAGAGAAAAGAAGAGGAGAGCGAGAGTGAGTCAGGGAGAGAGAGAGAGATGGAGGGAGAAGGACTGACTGACAGCAAGAGAGGAGGAGGGGGGAGAGAGAGAAGGAGGCAGGAAGGGAAGGTCACCTTCAGCCATGTGTCCCGACCGAATGTCAGCAGAGAGCTCAGCCAATCGGGCCAGATTTGTGCCAGCGTAGGGCCAGGCCGAGGCCATGTCCAGGATGCATCTGGGATTGGTGAACCGGTGAACCCTAACCACCCTCCACTCCCACCCAAAAACACCCTTCAAAACATTAGCTTCATACACCCCACTGCTCGTCAGGCAGTCCGAGAGGCAGGGCAGGCATTCTTGGTCTGGCACTTTGGTCTCATTCATCTGCTGCAGCTGTCCCCATATTACCAGCTATGTTTTAACCCAGCTGGTCCTAAACGCGCTGGCTGTATAAATAATTACACTGAGCACCACTCCTAATGGCTTTGAACACATTAACTCGCGGCTCGTTTTCTAACCTCGCTCCATGGTTTGCTGTTGGGATGTTAGCAGCGGGCCGCCTTGAGGAGATCATTAGCGTCAGGTCCGTCCCCATGACTGACTGAGTGCATTACAGGAATGTCAGTGCCTGTGTAGACAGCAGTCCAGCATGAGTAACCGTGTCCCTCTTGTCTCTTTGTCTGTCTTCTTGTCTCTCTTCTTGCAGCACTTCTGGTGGTGGAGACGGAGACGTTTGGGAGTCACGTTCGAATACAGGGCAAGGAGAGCGGATTCTACATCTGCATGAACAAGCAAGGAAAAATTATCGGAAAGGTAGTTAATCTCCGTTGAATATACGTATATATTGTGTGTTTGTGTATGTGTGTGTCGTGTCTGAGCGTGTTATGATCAATGCTCAAATGTTCTCAATTACAGAGACAAAAACATATTTTTTATTTGGGGAGCCAATTATGTATGTGTGTTTGATAGTGTTTTTTCTAGGTTAGTGATGCCAAAACATTGCTTCACTGACTAGTTAGTGCTAGTGGGTTAGGTTTCTCAGTGTAGTATTTTTTGGTTATACTATAATGGAAGTCAATGGGAGTTTGTTATTAGGACACACTTATGGCTCTTTTCCACTGACGATTTTCTGGTAGGCCTACAGCTCGACACAGCGCGACTCGGCTGCCACTTTTTGCTTAACGATTGAGCTGTGTTGTGCCCAATCAAAAAGCAAAAAGTGTTGGCCGAGTCGTGCTGTGTCGAGCTGTTGTAGGCCTACCAGAAAACGTACTAGTGTGAGCTTGTGTGTGTGTGTCTCCGTGTACACATGAACACCCATGTTATAGTCACCAACGTGTTATAGACAAACAGAGGAAAGGCACGCTTTATTAAGCACCTAACCAATGGCTCCCTCTCGGTAATTGAAAGAGGATGGGATGGGACATGATGTTATATAATCTCTTCTATTGGCTTGACCTCCAATAGCACCAGTAACAACCATACGTTGGCTCTAGTTATGAGGCCAAGGCAGAACGAAAGGCCCCAGCACTGGACAAGCTGTACAGTACTAACTGCACTCAGACATTGAACATGCACCCTTTAGTTCTGGGTCCCACCAAACTCCTCTATAGAATCAAGGCCTTACAATTAATCCAGTTTGAATAAGTTGAATAGGCAAAAGTTGTCATTTATTGTTTATCTTACAACTTCCCGAGAATTAGTCACATCTAGGATTTTTTGTGCGCACTGTGTCCTTCTTGTTGCAAAGTCCGTAAAAGTGACCTACTCACTTTTATAGCCACAGCTCAACAATCAAATTTGGCCAAAAAGTATTCTAAAATTCTGACCGAACTTTCAAAATATCAAATCACATTAACAATGCTTGTCATAAATCAATATCATATCACCACAACACCGCCCCCAATTATGCAGCCCCAGCTTTGTAGGTATTGTCACATTCAGGACAGACACAGATGTGTCCACGTAAAACCAGGCTGACACTAATAGCAGGGTTGGGTACATCGCAGATGTCCAGACAACCACAAAAAAGTGCCAGGAAAGATATTTTTTTTGAAAATGCTGACGTCTCAATGACTGATGTGTTTCGTCAGCATGAGACAGTTAAGTCAAAACATTATCCTTTTTTTCATTTGGACAGACATCCCAAATTATAATGTAAACTGTGTTTGTGTGTTGGTGTGTGTAGTGTGTCTGAGTGTGTGTGTGTGTGTGTGTGTGTGAGCGACAGAGACAGATCTGTTTACATTTGCCATAGGGTCTGTGTTGGGAAATAAAACTACATTAGAAAATTGAACATTTTCAGACGACTGGCCCCTGGCGAAAATATCTTGTTTTCTTTCCATACAGTTGCACTCAACTGCACCGCAAACACTTTTTTTGATATGGGAAGAAAAACAGCCACTTATTGTGTTTTACCGTAGCTAGTACATTCCATCACAGGCTGGCTTTTTTGATACACACTAAAAATACTAGAGGGGTTGCAACTTGTAGGCCATCTTGGCACGAGATATTTTGTGCTGAGTCCTTTGCTGATGTACAGTAAACTGTAGCCATAAGGCGCTGTAAGATTCAGCGCTGAGGGTTTTTCTTTACAGCATACACTTTCTATTGCACAATATATTGAACCAAAAAAACCCTGTTAAAAGCTCTGTGAGCATGTAGAAACCAGAGCAGAGACACTTTGGGGTCAACTGTCAGAATCGAAATGCCTGTAAATGTGCAGATGACATCACTCCGATGCACTTGCTCCAGCAGACCACATTCTAAATTCTTCCGGGGATTCTAGAACTATTAGTGTGGAGTCTTAGGTGGGCTTTATTCAGGCATCTGCTGTTTACCTCTCCATCGGGTTTTAAATCAACCCGGAGCCTCATTGCCTCATCCTCCATTACTTATTTTAAATGAGATGGTAGAACTTTTGGGTGATTGTGTGTGATCAAGGTCTTGAGATGAAGAGAAGTGCAGGAAAGCCATGCAGAGCATTACCAGCTGGTCCCCGTCTAACATTTACACGTGTGTTCCTCCTCCCTCCTTCCACAACCCTTTACCCTTCCCCCCCACCACCACCCACCCTTCTCTCCACAGCGCAATGGGAGGAATCAGGAGTGCGTGTTCGTGGAGGAGTTCTTGGAAAACAACTACACGGCGCTGGTCTCGGCCAAGTACAAAGGCTGGTACCTGGGCTTCAATCGGAAGGGCCGGCCCAAAAAAGGCTCACGGACGGCGCAGACGCAACAGGAAGTGCATTTCATGAAGCGCTCGCGGCAGGGCAAAATGGACCCTATGGGCGGCGAGTTCCGTTTCACCACGGTAACCAAACGGACGCGAAGGGCGAGGCGCTTAAAACCGAACCCCAAGAAAAACTCACCCCAGTCATAGTTCCCTTAACGCACTGTGTTTCCAAGGAAACTTTCTCTGGCCTTAAGAAAAAAAAACGACTTAAAGACTGTTGTCATAAGGAAAAAAACAGATGGACTATGGGGGAGGGCTAAAAACAATTTTAAAAAAAATCAAAGATGTTTTATTTTTATATTTCAGGAGCATTGAATATCTCCCAGTTGTTGAATGTTTCTGGGTCCTTGTGTAATTGTTAATGTGACTTGCGTTGTTATTTATACTTGGTAAAAACTAAGGAGGACAAAACAAGACTCATAATCTCCTGCTTTAAGTTTACAGCAGAAGGCATCTTTTGAAAAAAAACCTTTTGGGACGCAAAGAGTGTCAAGCATCAGTGTGTCGACATGCTTCAGAGATCACAGCGTGAAGAGACAAAAACAGCCTGTTTAATTTGTGCTTTCCGTGTCAACAAGGATAATAATATTTTCCACTGGAAACTGAACACCACAGAGATGGAATCCAAGCCAGATTGGAGTATCGTGTGACTCATTGTCCTTTGAGTTGAGGCATAACTTTGAGTGCAATATTTTGAAGGCCCCTCCACCTCTCCACCAAGACTCTCCCCACCTTTTCATACCTCCATCTTCAATTCCCACTCCCCTCACCTCCCCAGCCCAGCCCAGCCCACTCCCAATCCCAATCTCCTGGTCTCCTTCCCTCTCTGTGGATATGTTCTTCTTCTTGGCATGCTCTTCTTCGTGCAGACTCACGGTACATTTTGCGGTGGAATGTGCTGAACGCTCTGGGGACTCTTGATTTATCTCTTTGTTTTGAAAAACTATGCGAGCGCAACACACACACGTGCAAACGCACGCACGCACGCACACACTGGCCAGCCTATTGCCAGTCAGCTGTGACTGTCACCTTGCTTGTAGACACACACAAAAAGGGAAGGCTTGAGGTAGCGAAAGGAAAAAAAAAGAAAAGAAAAAAATCAATGACTGAAGAACTTCATGTGTAGTTTTGATTTAATGATCCTTTCTGACCCTGACCTGACAAGACTGGAATTATTAGGCAGACAAGGCAGAAAAGGTCTTACTCACTTACCTATGGCCACCTAGATAGACTGTTTATCTCTCCCTTTCACAACATTTCCAATGCATGGCAGTGCACTATGCGGGCCACCCCCTAGCTGTCTTCCCCTACCAAATTATCAACATTTCAACTCTATTTCTTACCTTTGGATAAACCCTTGAACCACCCAGCTACCCTTCCGTAGATGGTTGGTCTACATTCTTACAAATGCTTCTCCTGGTGTGTCTTAAGTAAGTGAGCAAGTGAGACCTTTTTTGGGGCTAGTCAGGTCACTTGTCTGATCACCCTGTGCCCTTTAAACTCAGTCGTTCTGAAAGATGGTCAAGACATTTCCTTAGCCCTCAAAGCCAGTAAGACTGACACCCTAATCTACTGAGTTTTCATTCAGTAGGCTTAAAGAGAACCAGAGCTGTACAGGCTCAAGATTGCCATCACTTAGACCAAGGGGCTTTCTCCCTTTGACAAGAGGAGCTGTAGTCTGTATATTTGTCTGCTGTCCTTTTTGGACAGGATTTGTACAAGAAACTACTAACACATGACACATTTATGAACTTAAAATGTATGCAAAAATAATTTTATGACTATTATAAAATATTTATTGCCTTTCTTTGTAAATACAACTTGATGAATTTATTTGACCTCTGTTAATAAAAAAGGAACTATATTTAAAACAGTTGATGTGTTGGCCGAAGGTTCTGCTTCGACGGCTTGTCAGTGCAATGAACGATTTCTTTCTCCCCATTTCAAGGTTTATGTCCAGCATTTTTTTGTCGGATTCCATTGGTCTGTGTAGAATATTTTATGGACAGGTCAGACTCTTTGAATTTATATCTTAGTAGTACAGAGTCTGGAACACATATTCTTCAAGCGGCCAAGTTATGCGCCTTTCATATACAAATCTGAGAGTGCGAACCTATTCGCTCACGGTGCCAGAATTTCTCCTTGAAAAACTATGCAGAATTGCAGAATCACCCAAGAAGCAGTCTTTCCTATGAAACGAAAATGCACTGATAGCTGCGAAGTGTTTATTGTATCTTGACAAATTGCCGCGAACCAGGAAAACATGATGAAGACAAGACCCATTGCCTTTAAAAACATCCTGTACTCACAACTTAACAGCAACACCAACTATGTAATTTAACATAGCCTTGTCATCAAACAAATAAGATACTCTGGAAGCACTTTCTTTAATAGCCTCTTGTTCCCAGTATCTGCATGTATCAGCGTGTAACACTGTGTACGTACAGCACACTGCACATACCAAACACTCACCCAAACTCAAAAATACAGTATAAGCTCTTAATAGGTACATGTCATTATGTACTTTATTACACCACACTTCATGATGTACGTTGATACACTGTGCAGTGTACAGTTCAATTAAAGTGTAACCGATACTCCTAACTAGAAAGAGCCTTTGGTAATTACAGATGTATAGTCTGCGTTTAATTGTGAGTCACGGAGCGAGCTTGTGCAGGGCAAAGTTTACCTTCTCTGATATCTTGCATATGTTTTACACACATGGGAGAAAACCAAAAAGCACACATCTTTGAGAAGATAAGAACAATGGCACAGATACGACCCCAAAACTTGGCACCCAGGAATGCAAAAGGCGTACATATTTCACATTATAATGCAACAGCTGAAATATATTTCAAGTTGTGTGAGCAAATATACATAAATGGACAAGACAGCCCAGCTAATCCTGAATTGAGCCACCTGCTCGTGGGCTTGGGGCTGATTTCTCTCCCACTATAATGTCCAGGAGGGTGGTCCGCAGTCCTCACCGGGGGTCCTGGGGGGCTCCCAACCAAACGAATGAATGCAGTGGAGACGGCTAAAACGCCTGTAGCAGGCTACCACCTGTGAGTCATTGGCTTCTCCAGCAACACAACATCCTCACGGGGCTGAGTGCACATTTGTGTGAACCTTAGCTGAGGGACCATTACGAACTATTCTGTTACAAAGTTTTTCTTTCCTTTCTTCTGTTGTATCCCTCTTTCCTTTTGTTTTTTTCGTTCTTTCGTTCTTTCTTTCTTTTTCTTTCTTTCGTTCTTTCTTTCTTTCTTTCTATCTTTCTATCTTTCTTTCTTTCTTTCTTTCAAAATGTGAACTCTTAAGTCTTGTTTTTTGCCCGGCCTGTTTGAGCCGTGTTTCCCCTGGCCGAGGACGGGAGAAACAAGAGGAGGGGATAGGAATGCAGGGTAGCATGTCTCATAATGTGTGTGTGCTGGAATGGTGTTTACAGCAGCCGTCAGCCTGAAAGATGGCAGTTTTGAGGAAAAAATGCCTTTTGTTTAAGTTCCCACTGATGTTATCAGCCCCCCCACCACCCCCACCCCTCTCCTACCCACCGCCACCTACAGCGAGATGAGGGGATGCCATCCGATTTAGTTGTCTCTGTGCCACTGACAGATTTCTCTATCTATCTAGCTCTCTTTATGTTGCTCCCTCTCAGTCTCACTCTCCATCTCTCTCATTATCTCTTTTTCTTTTTCTTTTTCTTTTTCTTTTTCTTTTACTCTCTCTCTCTCTCTCTCTCTCTCTCTCTCTCTCTCTCTCTCTCTCTCTGTCTCATTCTCTCTCTCTCTCCCTCTCTTCCTCTCTCTCTCTCTCTCTCTCTCTCTATCTCTCTCTCTCTGTCTGCAGACTTTAGAAGTACTGTGTGTGATATGTGGACTTGAGTTCGCAGCTCACACAGCGTCGGTGTCCAAGTTCTCATTACTCAAAATAGACAGTGCTGAAAAAACTGCTTTTACACACAGCAGCCTGCTTTGGGCTCCCTCCAGCAGACAGAGAGAGAGAGAGAGAGAGAGAGAGAGAGAGAGAGAGAGAGAGAGAGAGAGAGAGAGAGAGAGAGAGATTTTTGTGAAGACATGTGTTTATTTCTCCTTACATGTTGTGTTTATTTTTAGCTATTCCAGTAAGGTGACTGACCATTAAAGAGGGTAACGGGCCAAACACTCAAATTCTATTTCATCAGGTAGTTGCTAATTTTGTGATTTTGTAATCAGTCTACTATTTTACAGCTAAGGGGTGTAACGTTTGTTTTAGAACTCTAACAATAACCATTTAAAAAAAAAAAAAGATGTTTAAAAATATATACACGTATTCGTTGGATGCTCGTAAACAAGTCCCCTGAGCCAGAGACCCCATGACATGACCGCCATGGCTCCCTAATGATGCTGGCCAAAAATTATCTTGTACCAAAACCTCCAAACAAATGCTGTGCAGCCCAGACATGCTAAAATTAAAGAACAGAGCAAATTTAGTGTAGGCCTCCTGCCAGTCTCCTTTTCCCCCGCCGCCCGCCTTTGACTTAACCTTTGATCAGCGGAGGATGTCCCTGGACGGAGCCCAGCAGCTCCAAACACATCAAATCCCTCTCCAGTGTGTCTGTGTGTGGTGTGTGTGTGTGTGTGTGTGTGTGTGTGCGTGCGTGCGTGCGTGCGTGCGTGTGTGTGTGTGTGTGCGTGTGTGTGTGTGCGCGCGTGCGTGCGTGCATGTGTGTGTGTGGGCGTGTGGGTGTGTGTGCCTGTGTGCCTGTGTGCGTGCGTGTATGTGTGTGCCTTTTGAGGACAGCCCCTATGAACTCACCGCCACAGACCTGCTGTCTTTCAAGGGCCAAAGAAATGCTTTGTGACTTCCAAAAGGGCCACCAATACAAAAAGGGAAAGAAGTCCTCTCTCGTCCTTTTTGTGGTGCCCCTGGGCTTTCGTTAAGATCACCTTTGTACTTCAACTTGTGTTACGAAGTGTGGACGTTTTTGTCATTCCTGAATCCTGACCCTGCATGGCGTGGCGCAGCGCAATGTAGCACAACTCAGAACAACACAATACTACACTACACTGTATTGCACTGTGTCGGGTACTGCAGCACATCCCTGTGAAACACAACAGAGAACAACGCAGCTCACTCAGCACAGCACGAGTGATTGCATACCTGCTGGGAAGTGTTATTTTTCGACTATTCTTTTATTTTGATTTTGGCGGTGGGGTTTATTTTTAGGAGCTAGCACAACAGAAATAGAGTTGGACTCTGGGGAGCTCTGTGGCGGCTGTCATTGTCAGGCAAACTTGATGGCGGGGCTGGTGGTGAGCTTTGGAAGGCAAGACACATGTCAGAGAAGACAAACCCGGTATGTTCTCTGCCAGTTGCAACCCTCAGCAACCACATACTTAATAAAAAAGGCCATGTCAACAGATTTTTTTTTCGGTGGCCCACCAGTTCGCAACATAGAACGACCTTTGTCTTTCCTTTAAATATAAACTTCACGTTTTCTTCGGGTTCTGGCTTGCGGGGGGAAAACATGCCCAAAACCAAAATAATGGCTGACCTCTAATATAATCATGACTGTCACAGCGATGTTGTTTTTGCAGCGTCCCTCCAGACACCACAAGTTTTCGTCTCCTTGTATAAAAAAAGAAGAAAAAAGGGAGACCACGCTCGGGTCTACCCCTTTCTCGTTTCAAATCCTTTTTTTGTCAATCCCACCACTTTTTACAACTTTCTCTGTACATACAATACAGCTGAGTAGTGTTTTCTCAGGCTTATAAATATGCTTACTGTACGTGTACATGCCATCCAACGAGTGAAAGCCTGGGCTTCTCACACACAAAGATGTTTAGATTATTTGGATGGGGAGAACATGCACCATATACAGACACATTTCATAGTGGTTTTTACATGATTATTCCCGTTTTAACTAGAGGTCCCTTAAGGTAAGCACACCACAGAAGACACCACACACTCACCTCAGTGTGGGAAAAAAGCACAGGGGATCGGATTGACACGGCATGATATTAGCCAGAACTCTTCATCTGTTATAATGGCAGTGACAGTGGAAAAAAGGGAAAAATCCTCCTAAGTGGCAGCTTGTCTGTGTTGATGAATTAATGTAATGCAAACAATTCGCCTTTCTTTAAACTGACCCTGCTCGTCCAGACTTTTCAAAGCACTGGCTAATGGGGATAATAGATTTAATCATTTTCTTCTTTCCACGTCTTGTGCCTTTTGTGTGCTGCCGTCAAAAAGGCACAGTCACTTATCAGTGTTGTTCTGACACGCATGGACTCCAGATCGTTGCCTACTACTCCTGCCAAAGTGCAAAAAGTGCACCAGTTTTCTTTTAGGGGTTTAACACCTAGATCAAAGCCAAAGTGCTGCAAGGGTTCAAGTTATATAAACTGCTGTTGGAGTTGATGTGTGTGTATATGTCTGTGGAGAGAGACAAGAGGCTTAGCAGAGCAGTAAAGCGATTGCTGACTCCTACTGGCCAGGAGCGCAAGGGTTAACTCATGTTGAGTTGAACAATGTCCACAATATCAATGGAGTTATTGGACCCACAACTCTCGAAGATTCCTAAATAGATTGAAGCTCACCACAATATGTTGCTCGCATGAAAGAGTTGCATCTGAGCGGCAATGATTATGTGTACAGGCTGCTAGACACCGTCATTGCCTTCTAGATCAACAAAGTAACTCTATGTCTCATGCTTAATAGGTGAATGCACTTCACAACACATCTTCATTTTCAAGCACAAAAAAACACTTTGCTTTTTGTTGTTGGAAGGAATCGAGTACTTCCCCCATCATTTCTCTGTGCAGTCAACTGAAGATAACAGACTGACATGTTTATAATTTGATGGACATTATTTTCATGTAGGTATAACAGTAATTTGTCCTGTTTGTTTTGGTTTGTTTATGTGGTCACGAAAAAAGGTGGAGGGCTGATTTGTGGGTGGTAAGGTCACAAAGGCTGTGTGTGTGTGTGTGTGTGTGTGTGTGTGTGTGTGTGTGTGTGTGTGTGTGTGTGTGTGTGTGTGTGTGTGTGTGTGTGTGTGTGTGTGTGTGTGTGTGTGTGTGTGTGTGTGTGTGTGTGTGTGTGTGTGCTTGCGTGCGTGCATGCATGCGTGCGTGTGAGTGCGTGCGTGTGTGCGAGAGAGAGAGACAGAGACAGAGACAGAGACAGAGACAGAGAGAAAGAGGATGTGTGCACGTGCATACAAGCGTCTGTGAGTGTACGTGAATGTGTGTGTTTGTGTTGTGCATGTGTTTGTGCGTATGTGTGTGCATGCTTGTGTGTGTGTTGTGGAAGTGTGTGTGTCTGATGGCTGCTGGGAGTGTTGAGCTGAGTGCGGTGTTGGTGGTTCCGGGAGCAGGGAGGGTGGAGGGTATAGAGGCAGAGGGGAGGGCGCGTTCTGCCAATCCTGCTTTGAGCCTTCATGCGTATCTCTTAACAGCCTTGGCAGAACCTGCTGCCCCCACACCCCGGCCCCTACCACCCACCCCCTCTTCTTTACCCCCAGTCAACCCCCCAACCAGGTTCGCCGACAGGGTGGGACAAACAGGTCACTTGTCCCGGGCCCAGCGAGAAAGGGTCCCAGAATTGGGTCCTTGTTACATTGGGTTTGGGGCCTTTTCAGACGCCTGTGCCCTGGGCCCAGGCGAAGCTGCCTACCACCACCCCCTCTCCTATACCCCCTGTCACCCCCCCCCCCCCCCCCCCCCCCCCCCCCCCCCACCCCCAACCACCAACCACCAACCACCCTGCTTGTCGCAGAGGGCCTGTCGAGGGGCCACCCCGAGCAGTCGAAAAGCCCCCACCCCCACAGAGGCAGCTGCCAGGTGACTCACCTCATTAGTTTGGCCCCTTTCGCTCATTCTCTGCGCTGCCTCATTGTCTTGAGATATGAGATGAGCCCTTTGTTGGGCTGCGTTTTTGCCCTCTTTTCCTCCCCCTGGGCAGGACCAGTAATTAGTGCTTTTTGCGCTAGGCGTATTTTCTCACAGAGCACCAACACAATTAATCAGCATTTTCCCACCAATGGGCGCAAGGCCTCTTGACTCTTTCAAGGCCAACGTTGGATTTTTCCTTTTTGGCTCGTGGAAAAGAACAACGCTCTCTGTGATTTTTTTGTGGGGGGGGTTGCTCTTTTTCTTTTCTGTCTCTTATTCTTGCTCCAAGTCAGCTGAGATGAGTTTACTGACAGCAACACACAGACAACCATCATCATGTAAACATGATGATGATTGATCTACAGTCTGTAAATATTGAAGAAAGAAAATTGTCATGTAAAATATGACACATTTACATCTACCTGAGGTGACAATAAAAAAACCTCTTTCCTCAACATTTTCAAAATGGTAATGGATGCTGTTTGACAAATAAATTACTAAAATAAGTTGTACACCTGTAGGCCTATAATTTCTATTTTGCATGACACAAGAGAGAGAAAGACCCTGATTTATTCGACTGTGACTTTCCAAATTGTGTCAGCTTCTGTTGTTATTGTTGTTGTTGTTGTTGTCTGCGGCCGTTTATCTCCATGAAGCAAACATGTAGCTGTCGTCCAGGACAGCCGAGAGATTCGCCCCTTTGCCTGTGCCCCTCACACACCCTCAATTAGCATCGCAGGCTAGCGTAGTCATTAGCGAGAACCAGTTGGACCACAGCAAGCTCAAACAACAAGGACAAGCACTAAGGTGCCTCATTCTGACCTTTTTTCCTTGTTCTTTCAGCTCGTCGAGGGAAAGGGCTGTGTTTACATCTTACCGAAGATCCGCTACTGTACTCTTAGTGGCACATGAATTATATTTTGTTCGATTTGATGAATGAAAATGAATTCATTCATTAACTTGAGCAATACATGGCTTTCTAAAATGTGATACGCACACATGCAGTGTTAAAAGCATGTCTCATTCATAACTTCATGATTTTAGTGCGTGGTTTGAAGCCCTCTATGTAGTATGCTGGCCTGCGAAAGGAGGCGGGAGGTGGTGAATTGGTGTGTGTGTGTGGGGGGGGTTAATATGCAATATATAAATATAATATACTGTAGATCCTCTGTGCTCTGACTATTGCTGTAAGACAGAGATTTCACAGCCCTAAAGCATGTGGACAATAACTTGGGTGTTAGAAATATATTGAAGCAGCTGCTTCTCTGATAATCACGTGGGTTCCATTTTGAAAACTTCTGAAAATGATAGATAGATATATAGAGACAAAGAGAGACAGAATGTGTGAGTGAGGGGGACAGACCGAGGCAGGAAAATTAAGATTCCTAAAAAGCAGACCTTTCACCTGAGGTCAGAACACTGCCTGGCAACATGTGTTTTGGTAATCCAAGACAATCAGTCTGTCATGGTGGCTGCTCTCCACAATGATGTCAATTGATGCTGTTTTAAAAAAGAATAAAAGAGGGGAGGGCACTGGGGCAGTCGCCTGAAGATGGCTGGGAAACGAGGGTGGCTGAGCGAGCTAGCACAGGGAACGAGCAGAACAGTGGGTGGGCATTTGACTGGGCGAAGACGGGGCCAAGCACAAACACTGGCATCCTCAGCCAAACCAAAAAAAAAGCCTCGACAAAACTTTGACATGCCACTTCACCAGAAGACCCTACTAGAAGGTTCCAGACTGCCAAGTCCTACCCCTCGCCCCTATCATATCAGTGGACACGGAGAAAAGGGCTCGATTTTTTATTTACATAGCTGCTTATTGCCAAAATATTGCTTTTAATTGCTGTCCCCGATTTTCCAGGCGCTGCAAGGAGGGGGGTCATAGAGGACTAATCAAAGTAATGGAGCATAATGGTGTCTCAGAGTGACCCCCCCACTTCCCGATGCGACCCCCTCCCCCCATCACTAACCCCCCACCCCCAACATCCACGTCCCTAGGTCAGGGGTGGGGACAATGTGAATGCTCAGCTACTTAGCTTCTTTTGCAACTTTGTGACAAAATCTGTTTGCCCAACACCAATTAGGATGGCTCTGGGTGCGCTGGGCTGAATGGGGTTGATGGAGGAGGTCGACCAGGGATTTGACAGCTCCCCTGGGCAGGAACAAGCCGCCCTGTGTCCTTGCCCCCGTAATTGGTGTCCCTTGCAATGTGCCGCTTCCCAGGGGCCGGGCCTTTGTGTGGCCATGGCAGGCCTAAACGAGGCGAATCAGGCCTTTAATGGGGTTCCTGGGGCTTTTAAACAAACAGAGCGCTACCCCCTACTGCTCTGCACCGTGCACACATCAGCAGGGTGCCTACTAGGACCTGATGCTGTTCTGCTGGCCTGCACTCTCTCTCTCTCTCTCTCTCTCTCTCTCTCTCTCTCTCTCTCTCTCTCTCTCTCTGTCTCTGTCTCTCTCTCTCTCTCTCTCTCTGTCTCTGTCTCTCTCTCTCTCCCTCTCTTTCTGTCTGTCTGTCTGTCTGTCTGTCTGTCTGTCTGTCTCTCTGTCTCTCTCTCTCTCTGTCTCTCTCTCTCTCTCTCTCTCTCTCTCTCTCTCTCTCTCTCTCTCTCTCTCTTCATGGGACAATGGTATAATACATTAATTCACATTATATAGGCCTACATATGTGTATGGATCAATTGCAGTAACAGAGAAAGATGGCGAATGCAGAGCATACAGTATATTACAATATGCAGGACATATAAATGGGTGTATCACCGGGGCACCTCAGGGTGAGTGGGAAAGAGGGATGGCTGACCCTGCACAGGGGATGAGTGATGCATCACCATTGCTGTGTTCACGCC
>NC_085878.1:13230739-13260739 GCF_034702125.1 Engraulis encrasicolus
AACTCCCCTTGTACCTACTTACCTGCCCTGTAACACTCCACCCCACCACACCTCATACTATCCCACCCTCCACCCTCCACTCAAGGAAAGGCAGACTGGCTCTAGGCAACTACACAACCTGGCAGGTGTAGCCTAAACCAACACCTCTCAGAACAACTTGCACGGCGAGCTGGATTAGCGGGAGAGAGAGAGAGTGATTAGCTGAACAACAACGACTGTCAGGCTGATTCTTTGTGTGCAGATAGAATGGACGGAGCAAGGGAGAGAGAGAGAGAGAGAGAGAGAGAGAGAGAGAGAGAGAGAGAGAGAGAGAGAGAGAGAGAGAGAGAGAGAGAGAGAGAGAGAGAGAGAGAGCAGTGCAGATGCTGTGTGCTCAGTGAGGTGCATAGAGTGTTTGAGTGGCAGGGCTGGCTGCAGGGGGGGAAATTCCCACTCTACGCTCTTATGCACACAATCAAACGCACACGCAGCCAGAGCAGAGCGCACATAACACAACACGGCTAAGGCATGATGTCAGACAACAGCACTGCTGTATCTCTCTCTCTGTCTGTCTGTCTATCCCTCTCTCCCTAGAGCATTCTGTCTCTTGCAACCTGTGTCCACCTGTCTCTCTCTCTCTCTCTCTCTCTGCAAGCCCCCTCCTCTCTGCATCCCCTACCCTGGTTGTCTTTCTCCTATGATTCTCTGTCCCTTACTCCCTCTTCCAAAATGTTTCTACTCTCTGTCTACCTACCCCCCACCCCCACCCCATTTTCTCTGCGTATTTGTGTAAGAAACGCAAGCAGACCGCATCCATCTTCAAGTCTCGATTTGAATGGTATTCATTGATGCGCAATGATGTCCACTGCAGCCTCTATGCCGAGCAGCGATTGTGTATACAGAGTGCTTCAGCTTCAAGGGTCCTCCTCTTGCTATAGCTCGCTGTGGTCCCTGACAACACTCACTTTTTTCCAAACAAGCCACAGTCTGTTCTGAGAGTGGAGTGGAGTGGCAGACAGACGTGTAGCGCATTATGACCCTAGCAAATGACCAGAAGCAAAAAAAAGGGGGGGGGTATAGTTTGAATAACATAAACTACTGATTCACAGCCATTACAAAAGAGCTAAAGAGCTTCCTCTCCCCGCCAGCGGTGAACAATGGCCAGAGTAAACAGAGATCAAATGAGAAAGCTGCGACACCCTTGAATGGCTGCTGAGAGATGCTATCTCAACAACTGATATTCAAAACCCACAGTTGACAATAAAGGGCCCTGTGTCACGGGAGAGTGTCTCCTTGTTGTTTTAAAGGCGTATAAGGTTACAGCACTACAGGCTGCTCACTGGGAGCGAGAGATCAGCGCTGTTGACAGAGAGGGAGGGAGAGAGAGGGAGAGAGAGAGGCTGAGAGACAGAGAGAAATAGCGAAAGAGGGTGAGTGCTAGCGACAAAAGAGAGGAAGAAAGAGAAGCCGATAGACATGGAGAGAGAGAGGGAGAAACAGAAAGAAAGAGAGAGGAGAGTGACAGAGAAAATAGAGAGAGAGTAGGGAGAGATAGAAAACAAAACAGGGAGAGGAAGAAAGAGAGGCCGATGTAGAGAGAGGGGGGGTAGCAATCGGGCTGAGAGCAAGTAGGAAGAGAGTGAATGAATGAGAGAAAGAGAGAGTTCAAGGCCGCAATCAGAGCATGGCTGACAGTATGTGTTGATGCAGGTCACATTGGGCAGCGGCCTCCTTATTACGGATGCACTGATACCTACAGTAGCACAGCACATGGGGCCTCTGCACACTGTAGGACTCAATCACAACGATGCAGAGATTGAGGTTAAGGGGACAAAAAACAGGGGACAATGCCTGTGATTGCTCGAGATTGCTCGAGAATTACTCCGAGCCATGCAGATTTTTGGTTCTTCATATCTCCTCTGCTCTCACAGTTTCTCTCTCTCTCTCCTTCTCTCTCTCTCTCTCCACCTCTCTCTCTCTCTCTCTCTCTCTCTCCACCTCTATCTAATTTCCGTCCTTTCTCTGCAGGCAGGGGGTAGTGGTGGTGGTGTTGAAGTGTGCTGATGAGCTGCGGTTGTGGTTCATCACCTTTCCCTCTTCCTCCTATAACGAGTGGAGCTTCTGGACCCTCAAGTTCTCCGGAGATCCGAACAGATCCACATTCAGACACTTCACTCAGATCAGGGTTTAATCTGAAGTCATCGGGCCCAAATACTGCTGTGATCGCCCAAGGAGTTAAGCTTATGCAAAATCTCAGTGAGTATCTTCACAGATGTGCACATACCTTTGTAATCACATTTACTTCTCTCCCAACGAGGCAGGTCATTTCCAATCACAACAAAACACAATCTCTTAATCCAGATAATTTACAGCGGAAAAAAATACCTGCGTGAGAGATGAAGGGTTGTGTGACTTGACTGTATGTGGATGACTGTGTGATGTATGATCACTGTGTGGTGTTGAATATACTGTATAGATCTAAACACAGGTGTCTAGTGTATGCGTGCATGCGTGCGTATGTGTGTGTGTTCATTTGTGTCGATGGGGAAATCCCTTTTGATGCCCTTGTGTTCTTGCACACATCATACCAAGGCATGACGGAGCATGGGGCTTGGACTCAGAACAGTCAGGTTCCTTTGAGAATTCAGCTGTTCCGACAATAAACAATTTAGTTCCAACCTTTATCAGTATATCACCGGTGCAGTCAAGCAACACGCGCCAGGAATCATCAGGGGGGCTTTTGCTCTACAGGTGCTGCTATTTACAAACAAGTTGTTGTTGTTTGTTATGTGTTGAAGATTTGTTGCACGCCTCGTTTACTTTCACGACATAATGTTGCGTCTAAAATGGGGTTGTAATCGTCTTTGTCATAAAAAAAAGGTAAACCACCAAAACATGTGGTCTAAATCTCCCAAACGTAGTTTGTGTGTAGAAATGCAGAGATAGCCCTTCATTGTTCATGAGAATGTCAACAAGTAATCTAAATGAAATTTCCACACACACTGTAAATCAAGGACGCACTGACTGGGCTGGACTGACAAGGGGTTTTTGCATGAACCCAGGAGAGAAGACACTGTGTTTAAAAAAAAACTCTTTCGCAGATGGGGAACATAGATTTCAATTGCATACACCAGACATTTTGTGTGGCTGTAACCTATTCCCAGACGTCACCTGCTTTCACAAACTCGGTTCTTAATGAGAACCTCGGAGACATGTCACACTGCAGCGTAGCTACCTCAGCCAATGCTAATCAGCGTAGCCGTCTCAGGTGTGTGACCGCAGAACAGGTGCCCGAAAGCATTGCTATCCTGCGCCAGTGTCACCACCTCCTGCCTGCCATATCGGTGTCAACGGCACATAGCATCTCTCTGCATTAGATTCGAGCTGGATCCTACCCTAATGCTGCACCTGGTCATCATATTGATAGGATTGTGACAGAAAACTCCATCATAAGCGAAAGAGACGGAGAGTGTTTACTTTTTAGCATTTCTGCATACCAAAGCACGTTGTTGATGTGCATAGTGTTGCTGCATACCAGGAGATCAGGTGAGAGAGTTGGAATTTCACAAGGCATTTGTTCAGGTTTTAACATTTAGAACATTTCGTTTCTGTTTGGATGGTATTTTTCAAGTCAGTTACCATGGACACAATCAGACATGACATATTGATTAAGTTGGGATGAGTCTCGGATTAGTTGAGTTCCTTATAAGTGTAAATCTGTGCAGTCTTGCATGTATGCTTCATGGCTTTATGTAAGTGTCTTTAGGGGGTCAGTCAGGGTTAAGTGTGTGTGTGTGTGTGTGTGTGTGTGTGTGTGTGTGTGTGTGTGTGTGTGTGTGTGTGTGTGTGTGTGTGTGTGTGTGTGTGTGTGTGTGTGTGTGTGTGTGTGTGTGTGTGTGTGTTTCCCTTCTATTGATTTAACAAAGTGGAATTCTAAAAGTGGATTATAATCACCCGCTATCTCATCTAAATGAAACAAAAGCAGTAGGCATGCGGTATAGCAGATTTGTAGAGTTCTTATATAAAGTTCTTGTTAAAAAAAGATCTTCTGGCTGTAGCAAGCAGGTTGCTTCAAAGCTGCTTAGTATAAAGTGATGTCTTGTGACCACTGAAATGTAGGCCCCTCTTCGAGAATTGATGCTGCATTTCAAAATCTAAACTGACTTTCTGAACTATCAAATGTTCTACTGTCACCAATGGGCATTCCGAAGTGCCTTTTTTTCTAAAGCACATTCATAGTTACACTTGATTACAGGTTACATAACTATTCTGTACCACAGGGGGTTACTGGACCTGTTACATCAATTAGTTACAGTGTAGCAAAGTGTATAACAATATGTAACATTATGTGCTTACACCATACCTTAGGGTTAGGATTAGGGTTAGTCGTAGGAATGTACAGTGCAAGCGCATAATATTACGTGTTGTTAAATGTAGGTACTACATTAACACGGGAAATGTGAAAGACGAAAGTTTGCACGTGCAAGGCATGCACAATGACAAAATACAATGCAATAGTCACACAGATCATCACAGGATACTGAGACATGATCTTAGAGACACAGAACTTGTTCATAATATCTTGGATAACATTTCTTGACCTGGAATAGATTGTGCATGAGTGGTGAATGGATAGAAGACAGTGTGACTGTAATGCGAATGAGAGAAAGAACCATAAATATGTGAACAAAGTTGTCAGATGGCACACGCATACTGATTCATAACTTTGCTAAATTTGCAGCTTACTTTTACACCTGGACAATGAATGGAGTGTGATGATGTTATGAGGTATTTTTTAAACAATTATACGGCCATTGATGACGCTTAGTGTGAGCATAGGTAAATAGGCGTAATGTTTTCAGAAAGGCTAGTCTCTGTTGGATGGGGACTTTTTCCACAATGCCCTGTGACTAATTCCTAATCAAGCTAGAAGGTGTGAGATAAAAGCAAGTTTGTTGGGGGAGGATGAGGCAAAAAGAGAAGAAGAGAAGAGAGGAGAGGAGACGGAGGGGATAAGAGAAAAAGGCAGGAACACACGTGTGTGAAGGGGACCAGGAATCCTGCTCCGATCTGCCATTCAAAACAGCACCTGGTAGGGGCTTTCCACTGAAGGAGTCTCAGTCATCAATCAGGGAGAAAAAGAGCGTCCCAACCCTGCCTGTCATATTTTAGTGGTTTGCTCTCTCAGTCAGTGCGCGCGCACAGACACACACACACACACACACACACACACACAGAGGAGGAGAAAAAAGTCCCCCCTCCTCTCACTCAACTCAACTCACTCACACACTCATTCCGCCGAGCTGGGATTTCACAATGCAGCCACCCCTGCGTGTGTAGGTGTTGCTTTATGGCGCATTATCATGGAAAACACG
Source organism: Engraulis encrasicolus (assembly GCF_034702125.1). Taxonomy (NCBI): domain Eukaryota; kingdom Metazoa; phylum Chordata; class Actinopteri; order Clupeiformes; family Engraulidae; genus Engraulis; species Engraulis encrasicolus. The sequence goes on from NC_085878.1 coordinate 13,236,094, forward strand.
TCTAATGATAAATGATGACACCTCGGAGGCTCTCGCTGCACACACACACGCACGCACGCACACGCACACACACACTACAGGAGAGTGGGCTCCAATGTGGTTTAAAGGTATACCAGGCATTCAGTTGTTATACTGTACCCAGGAGGCGAACTCTATCCCCACGCACACTCACCTGACAATGCACACAACCAGGGCCACCGACAGTGTTGGATGGGCCTTCGGACGAAGTCATTTGAAAGGGTCCCCACTGTGAAATGGGCTAACCCCCCACCCCCACCCCCAACCTGTTGTATTCCCTGCATACAAATAAAAACATTACAGGAAGAAAATGTGCAGCGACTGAGAAGGTGAGACAGATACGGGAGGAGATTTTTTTTTCCCCTCCCGTGTGAAGACAGGATGATAAAATGCGATAGCCAGTTGCTGTATGACTGATGTGCTTTTAATAACATTAACATGGATGCCGCTCTGTGGAACAGAACATGTTAAAGGGGATACATACCATATCTGCCAGAGACATATCTTCTGCTTGTCAGATAGCTTGCATAAGAGACGACATGAAGAGCTAGGAGAAATCAATTTTCCTGTGATTTCTTGGCACTGTGTCTAAATCACGGCAGTATTAAACCATATAATGTAACTGGATTAAAAGGTGCTGTACTGTATAATGTATTGGCCATGAATCTGCAAGACAAGTTAACTTGCAACAAATTGTATGCTTTCTGCCATGCACTTGCAAGAGAATGATGAGCTTTTGCGTCTGTAATATAGACACAGCATGACATATTTACTATACCATCAGGCTTTTCGCCCATGATTGGTTCGGTTTAATGAAAGGCTTGATTACATTCATATGCACTGTGACAGAAAAAAAACCCTTATAGCTATATCACTGCATAACATCTCTCTCAGCTGCAGGCATTGTGTGCTGAGGGCTTTGGGCGAGTGTCTGGTCCTGTAATGGGCCATACATGGCTGATCTACATGGCTGGATGAGATTAATATTAAAACGGCACGCGGAACCACCCAGGCAACGTCTCCATTTGTGTTTGGAGTCTCCGTCAGCTTTCCTTTATTGGCCAGCAGACGAAACAAATGAAACTTTCAAAGTGGGAGAAGAGACGCAGAGTCATAAAAAGCGCGAAAGCCTTTTCATCAGACTCTTTTCTGTTTTTTTTCTTTTGCTTGGATCCTCCATGAACCAACTTTCTCTGTCATATCGTCTGCATTTCGAGGTCGTGCTATTTCCGAATTAATTCCATCCACACAGCCTGGCTGTCGACAAAATTTATGACCTTGTAGAGTATGTGTAAACATTCTTGAGATTATGATCCAACAAAGCTTTGTTCTTGAATTTTGATGACCTTATGAGACCCTTAGAAAGATCAAAGTCGCATCTGCTCTTACTCATTTTTGCAATGGGGCAAATGAGGGTAAGAAAATGTTTGGAAAAAGGACCTAATGCCAGTCACATGTCCATTTGCTCTCTCATGCTGCATGTCATCTGCATGCTGCTTAGCAGATTTCGTTCCCTTTCAATGAAATTCAGCAAGTCCAGCATTAGAGAGGTAAAACGTCAGAGTGTGACTTTATCTTAAGGGGGCTCCAGGTAGGATTACAAGTTTAATTAATTACTGTCCCGACTCGGTCAATGGTTATGTGAATCATTAGTAAGTGAACGATGACTCTCGCGACCACTTCCACGGTCTGCTGTCAGAAAACCCAGAATGCAACTTTTTGACAGAGCAGTCCGAACAAGTGTCGTGGGAAACACTTTCATACGAAAAATCGCTTTACATACCGCAAAAACATGCTCACAGCGAGTTTATTTGAAAAGCATTTTTTCATTACAGTGAAGATTTTGAGACAGGAGGCATGCCACGGGAACCGCACAAACAACGTCATCCTACCTTGTGGCCCTTTAACCCTATGCCACAAGGTTAACATGGGCTTCTCTTTTCTCTCTTTACTCTACGCTTTGTAATTCAGTGGTGGACCATGCTAGAAACTGCAAAGAGTAGGGTCACCCCTGTCGATATTTACAATAAGCTTGTGAAGAAGTCCAAGGAGCTTGTGAAGACTTTCCTATGTGTGCTTCTCATTGTGACAAACCAACTCCAACACACAACACTTTCCTACATCTGCTTACTTGCACTTTGTTCAAAAGTATCTGCTAAAGTAATACAATACACCCACACATTACTGCACATTGTCGTGGCCTTAAATGTTATGACTGTCACACACTTGTCACTGTCACAACAGTGTCATAGCTGTCTTGGTAGCAGTTTTAAGAAATGTAATCCAAGCCGTAGCAGGTGTCTCGTGCTTTTTGTCCTGCGCTGTCGATTTGGCAACAGGGAGGACCTCTTTACAACCTCTCCTACAGCCCCCCAGTACAAATTGCCCCCCAGAGGTCTCCCTCCACAGTCATGGAAGGCAGCAATTTTATGAGAATTTGTCTTACATTACCAAAACATATACTCAGCACCCCACCCCCCCCTCAAAAAAACAAAAAAAAATTAATGTGCACTTGCTGTGAATTACCTGTGAATTGGAGAGAGCACCACACTGAGCCCACTCAGAAGGTGGCTGCAGGGCTACTGACAGCCTTGATGGGGCCCGGGACAAAATCATCTGAAAATGCCCCCGCGACCTTATACATACAATGTAATGAGGAACCAAATTCTCTCCCTGGGCCCCAGACAACTGACCCTTTTGTTCCCCCATGTCGGCTTCCCTGTGCAGCTGAGGCGGTGGCTCCCTCTTCCTCAGCTCTGCAGGGGAACTAATAACCTATGGACAATTGCCAGTTACAGCTTATAGGGGGGAGTGATGTAATGTTTATACAATATAGGAATATTTCACTTTGCTGTCAGGCCGCTAACTCACCTGTGTTTATTCAATCCCGAAAGAATCCCTCTCTCCTCGCAGGGCCGCCGTCGAGGTGGAGACAATGATCTGCCTATGACGCCGGGGAGATGTAGAGAGTGTGTGGAGTAGAGAGGGCCGGGCCGGGGCGGACAGAACATGCCTGGCTCTCCAGCCTCCCTCCACGGCTGCTGCTGCTGCTGTAAGCTTGGCTCCCATTCAAGTGTCATGGCGTGGGGAGGAGAAACCTCATCTTTGGCCAGATATCCATGGTTGCGTTTTCCCTTTTATTTCATTTCACTTATTACTTTTTTATTTCTTTCTTTTGCTTTCTCTCTCTTTCTTTACTTACTGTGTCTTTTTCCCCCTTTCTTGCTCACTGTGTGGGCATCTTAAATCGAATCGAGGTGTTTCCTCAGAGGAGCGAGACCATAATAAAATTCCTCTCTGCCTTTAAGAAGGAACAGCTGTGTTGGGTCAGCTTATATGTTCACCCAAGAATCTCTGTTGCAGTGGGTGCGAGAGAGCAAACATGGGGCCTGCGAAAAGCATGTCAGAAAAAAACCTGTGTACCTGGTCTATTTCAGTCGCTTGGCTGAACTCGCTCTGACTGTCTTTCCCAGAGAGCAGAGTGTGGGACCACCGTACCGCAAAACTGTAACGACACACATGACAAACACGTCTGTGGTCCTAACAGCGGTGACACAAGCTGCGGAGTCGACATTGGCAATGTGTCACTGCTGGTGTTAAAGCCACGGGTGACAACTGTACAGATGTAGAAGGTTTGTTGGGAAGAAGAAGGCCACACAAATTGGCTGTATGTTTGTCTCATTCTTTGCTGGAAAGTCACTCGGGTGAAAAAACATCTGCGAAATAAATAAGTACACAAGGGGGTATCTCGAATGGAGAGTGTTTCCAAATGTCCTGAGCAAGTGTCTTGAATGATTGCTGTATGTACTGTGCATACTGTATGTAAGTAGTGTTGGTTTCCAGGATAAAGCCCAGATAACAGCACATACAAACTTGGAAGTGATCTTCGCTAAATCTGTACCAGATTTTGACCAGATATGACGGGTTGTGTTTGCACTTAATCGATCCTGAGTGATTGGATCACATATCCATAAACGAGGTACACTGGCACTTACACCTGTGCGTCCGAGGTATACACCCAAAGACACAACTGACCAGAGTGCTTGTGAGACCATATCATAGCCCTTCTTATCAAGGACTCACACACAGGGACATATTAGCATTCAGACTTCAAACAATCGCAAAATAACGCTTTTAAATCGGTCCCAGATGATCTCTGGCCAGTGGTTTGACAGGCCGCATCACAGGGAGTGTTGGTTGTCGTTTAGACTTGGAAATTTGCCGGGTCCACTTGTGTGATCTGATTACCCAAGATGCATTTTTTACGGCGTGTGTAAACAGGGGTCCTGGAGGCCATTGCTCTCGGGGAAGGTGTTGAGTTGCGCAGTCGTGTTCGCCGGGCGGCCTCCATGCTCTGACAGGCCACATCTCGAGCCTCACGCTTTATGCAATGCTGTGAGTCGAGTCGAGTCGACGCGGCTCAGAGCACTCATCGGTGAGCCCTTCGCTCTGAATCAAGCCCGCCTTTGTCTAAACCAAACGCCCTCGGAGCTGTGACGTCGCAACACCACCCCCCCTTTAGACAGCTATTTCAGATGGAGTCAGGACCGCCGTCAGGTAAACGCAAGAAATACCCAAATGTTTTGACAGATTCCAAGGTTACTGAAATATTTTGATGAAAGTTGCAGGGAAATATTTTGATAAGGCATGCTGGAAGATGAAATTAATGGCACATTGTCGGGGCTGATCCTCACACACACACACACACACACACACACACACACACACACACACACACACACACACACACACACACACACACACACAAACACACACACACACACACACAGCCCTTGTGAAGCATACTGTAGGAGAGTGAAAAAAGATCAGGCTTAGTGCTGGCAACCCCAGTGGGCTTCTACAAACCAAACGCTGCACTCTGAAAGCATGCTGACTTAAAGGGCAGCACCCGCAGTGACAGTCAAGATGAAATGTGATTAATACGTCTCAAAATAAGGGGCTGGTTGTGCTTGACAGTTCAAGTGGAGCCGTCCTCCCGGCGCTAAGCAAACATATTGACAGAAATAATCCCGTCGCTAAATAAATGTACAAGATGCTGGCTTGTAAAGTCTTGTTGCAAGGGTTTGCTACCTTTCAAATGTGGCACATTCACACAACCAGGCTTCAAGACATTAAAGGAATGTGGAAGTGATCACAATTTCAACCCAGACATACTGTAAACAGTTGGATCACAAACCTAGTTTGGGGAAAAGAGAAAGGGAAAGAGAAAGGGAAAAAAGGCTTCCATAGGGGTGGTGGAAGAATTGCCAGGGGTGAATGAGGATGAGGTGACAGAGTTCAATCTACTGTTGGCACGATCACAAGAGGAGGCAGGCCCTCGTCATTTCCTCATTTACAGCTAGACCCATGACATGCTCATTGTCTTTACAGCCTCATTTTACAGTTCATCTACATTCATCTTAAATGTGTTTGTTTGTTTATCTACTTTCATCTTAAATGTGTTAATTATTGTGGGGGGTTGCCTTTTATTCAGATATGATAGACTACCCTTGTATTTTGTTAGAAAGCTGCATACATTGGTAGTCAAATTTGACACATGATAAAAAGTCCCGCAAAAAAGCTCTGTTCACATTTGCAGAGTTTTTACTTGCGACGTTTCGGTCTAATGACCTTCTTCAAGCACTTCATTGCATAGCTAAATTGGGATGTATTCATATCCATGGAAATAGGGTGGATTGCCCTAATGTGGGACACTGCCTAATGTGGGACACCTATGCTTCAGGGGCTCTGGCTCCTCCCTAAACTAATGAATAACTGCATTCGATTAGTCATCAAAGCATGCATGCACATTTAGACAGCAATGCACTCTGGATGAAAATGCTGCATGATGGTTAGATTTCCTGTCAAACTTCAAAATTTCGGTGATGTTGCGTCGACGAGGTGACATGTCACATGATGTCAAACTATCGCGGGATGAATGCGACTGCAGACTACAACTTACTCACGGGTGTATATGAGTCTTGTCTCACACCTCTACACAAGTTTGCGCAGGTCCCCACTTCAGCTCCTCCTCGATGCCTGTCCCCCCACTCCTCACACGTGGTGTGTTAGTAGAGCAAACTGGTGCGAGCTCATCGTCTCATTCATATTTGTGGCCGACTTTAAATACGCTGTTTTAATAACACCCACATCGTGACAACAAGTTCTCGCTCACATGTTTTTTCTCCATCGATCGACAAAAATCTAAGTCGTATGAGCCTATTGTCAGTGAAACTATGGTAAAAGCAAAGCTCTACTACCATGTGACCAAAATAAGTTGACATTTGAACTATCCAATCAAAAATTAGGGTGGGGCAATCATCAAACATGAAGCACCTGCTGTGAAACCATCCAAAAGGCCAATGACATAGCGTTTTGGCCAATGACATAGCGTTTTGGCTGAATTAGTGTTAAGAGCGTAAAATCATTAATATCAATAAATCCATGCAACTTTTGATTCTGATGTATTTATGAAATGTTTGTTCATTATAAAATAATGCTAAATGTTGGATATTTACACTTAATATTTGGTTTTAAATTGATTTTCTTACTGTCCCACTTTAGGACAAGTGGTGTCAAGTGGAGCCAATCATAGCACTGAAACAGCACTAACCAAAATAATAAGTGATCTTAGGCTCAGCACTTCTGCTAACAAAGTTTCAGCACTTATCCTCCTCGACCTCAGTGCAGCCTTTGACGCGATAGACCATAAAATACTAATTGACCGCCTTGAATCTTGGGAAGGACTGTCCAGCCACATCTCAGAGTGGTTCAAAACATATATTACAGGAAGGCAGTTTTTTGTCACCATTGGAGAATACGTTTCCAACAAGGATGATGTGCCTTTTGGAGTTGCTCAGGGTAGTTGTTTGGGCTCTCTCCTCTTCTCTCTCTCTATGTTGCCCCTGGGCTCCATCATCAGAGAGCACAATGTTGATTTTCATAGCTATGCCGATGACACACAATTAGGCACAATTGACACCTATATATCTCTGTTGTGCCTAGCCAAACCACTTCCATTCATGCCTTGACTAAATGCATGTCTGCCATCACAGATTGGATGAACAGTAACTTCCTAAAATTAAATGAGGATAAAACTGAAGTGTTGCTCATTGGCCCTAAGGAAAAATGTGCACAACTCCACTCAAGCCTAGGTGACCTAAGCATGCATATTAAAGATAAGGTTACTAGCCTAGGTATGCGAGAGCATATCAGATGGCAAGAGTCAGGTAACCTAGGTGTGGTCATAGACTCGGATTTGAGCTTTGAGCCTCACATCAACAAGATAACAAAATCAGCTTTTTTCCATCTTAGAAATGTCAACAAAGTGCGCGGCTTGGCCCCCTGACAAGACGCTGAAAAACGTATTCATGCCTTTGTCACCAGTAGGCTAGACTACTGTAATGCTCTCTTCTCTGGCCTGCCAAAAAAGTTAATTGACAAATTACAACTCATTCAAAATTCTGCGGCAAGAATCCTAACAAGAACCAGAAGGGGAGAGCACATCATTCCTGTCTTGGCAGACCTGCACTGGTTACCTGTCTCATACAGAATTGACTTTAAGACTCTGCTGACAGTATTTAAAGCTTTAAATGGACTTGCCTCTAGTTATATCTCTGACATGCTCTCTTTTTATGTCCCTGCTCGAGCTCTCAGGTCCACTGATGCCAAGCTGCTAAGGACTCCCACCCCCCCGCAAAAGAAGATTGGCGACGCTGCGTTCGTTTGCTATGCGCCCTAGAGATGGAACGCCCTCCCCATCAAAATTTCAGCCTGCTCCGTTGACTCCTTCAAGAAGCAGCTGAAGACCCACCTTTTCATCCTTGCCCACTCCTAGCTGCCAAGGTGTCACAGTGTCCCAGCTGCCGCAGCGTCTTTACTGTTCACAACCCTGACAGCCCTGGCAGGGGGCTCCCCTAGGAGACCGCTGGTGTCTGCCTGAGGTTTCTTCCTGGCTATAGGGTTTTTTCTCAGACCTCATTGAGCTTTTTCCCCCTACAAACTATGAATCAAGCGAAAGGGAGTTTTTCCTCGCCCCTCATGCCACCAGGGGCCGCATCTGAGCTCCCAATTTCAGTGTGACCTTCTATGACTTATGCTAGACCCAGCCACTAAGGACCTTACACCTCTAAGAATCCTGGTCCTAACCTACGTTGACCTTATGGCTCTACAATCTCTTTCTATCTCTTCTTCCTCTGCCTTCCTGCTATTTCTGCCACTCCTCTCTTCCTCTCCTTTTAAATCCATCTCTAATAATGATTCCCCCCCCCCCATTTGTTAAGCACTTTGAGTTGCATGCCTTGTATGATACAGTGCTATACAAATACAATTATTATTATTTTTATTATTATTATTATTATTATTATTATTATTATTATTATTATTATTATTATTATTATTATTATTAATGTGGGATGGCATGATTTGCCTAATGTGGGAAAATGGTTTATGTAATAACAGTGGTAATTTACATGTTGACAATGATGTTTTGCAGTGTTAAACTGCTTTATTGCTCCATATACTTAAGACTTAAGCTCAAGTGATATTTGAAAGGATGACAGGTGAGGGCAAGGGATATCTCTGGTTTTGTGTTGGCTGTGTGTGTGTGCGTGCGTGCGTGTGTGTGTGTGTGTGTGTGTGTGTGTGTGTGTGTGTGTGTGTGTGTGTGTGTGTGTGTGTGTGCGTGTGTGTGTGTGTGTGTGTGTGTGTGTGTGTGTCTGTGTGTGTGTGTGTGTGTGTGTGTGTGTGTGTGTGTGTGTGTGTGTGTGTGTGTGTGTTTAATGGGGGATGTCTCAATATGACACACACACACACACACACACACACACACACACACACACACACACACACACACACACACACACACACACACACTTCTCAATTGTCTGTCTGTCTGTCTGTTTATTTGTTTGTCAGCAGGATAAGTCAAAACCCATGAACAGATTTGGATGAAACTTTGTGGAGTTGTTGGAAATGACCAAAGGAACAAGTGATTCAATTTTGGTGGTGATCCGGATCACGAACCTGAACCAGGATTTTTAAAAAGATTCTTCACCATTGCTAGCCTAGAACTCTAGATGTCCCTAGTGACCACACATTGAATTGGGACAGGGCGAAGTTGACTTTATAGTTTCTAACTCTGCAAAAACAAGCTAGAAAGACAGAAATTCTTATAGCCTATATTACAGCCATAGGGTTCCATAGCATGTAGATGTTATGGCATCAGTGACCCCATGGCCTTGACGGAGGTTTGTACTCTCTGAGAGCTTCTAGTACTACCTGTTTTTTGCAAAACCATCAAAACTCCGAAGCATATTTTACGGAGGAAAATGTCCATATTTGGTGAAAAAGAGCAAACAATGCGTAGCCGCTATTAGCATAACATGCAGCATTTCTGGCTTTTCTTTGATAATAGTGGAGGGTTAGGTTAGGGTTAGGATCAGGGTCAGCAAGACAGACATGATACTGGCTGGTCTGAATCAATGGATATTAGCTCCCCTTATCAGTGCTTTTCCTCCTTGAAACAGACTCCAAGGTACGGCTGGTTTGCAAAGCTGTTGTTCGAGATTGTCGTTCTGTTGTTGTTGTTGTTGTTGCTGCTGCTGCTGCTGCACCCAGTGATTATAACTGAGGGTTTTTATGCTTAATATCACGATAAATTCCCCACCCCAATTCTTATCATGTTTTCTGCTATCCATATGGAATCATGGTGTCCTCGATTCAATTTCCATCATCATATGTGTGCTCCCAACACACTGTACAGACAAGAAAAATGGAGGCATTCCTGTTAAACCCTATTCAGACTGGGCTTTTTTGGCATTCCTGGGCCTGGGGGGGGGGGGGCTCTTTTGACGGAATACAGTATGACTACGAAACTTGGGGGAGATGATGTACATATGGACATCTATGAATGACATAATTTTTGTGTAATTATCTATTATTATGACGTCATTATGACATCATTATGTTATTATGTCCAAAATCTCGCCATAATGGATTTTCCAACAAATGTAGGTAATGCACTTAAATTTTAATGATTTTATGCTTCAAACCACTTAAATGCTCACAAAGTTGTCTGATGCTAATGGAAATAACAAAAAAATATGAAAATATATGGCATCATAGATATGGTTAAGTGATTTTTGGTCAGACATACCTGTCAGAAAACCGTTGCCATGGCAACAGAAAAAATGATAAACCTAATCTTTCGGTACCTAACTGTAGCCAACTAAATGTTAGGAAAAGTCACAAAGTTTCGTAGTCATAGCTTAAGTCGTTAAGGAATTATACGACATCAAAGTTGGTGCGGGCACTTTTAGCCCCCCCCCCAGTCTGGATAGGGTTAATGGTAACGTCTGCCTATTAAGTCCTGCATTAAGTCCTTGTTTTGTACCAAAGTTACATAAAGTCGCAGATGTGACCAATGGAACAATACAAATTGAGATTTTTATGATTTTTCCATCTCTCCCACTCCAGCCACCACCATCATGAAATCTTGTTGACGTTCAGAAGATGTTCCTGGTGTCAGTCAAGAGCTGTCAGATATCCCCCACCCACACCCTTGCATTGAAATTTTCTGCGTGGGATGGTGTAACTACATGACCACGGGATTATATTTGATATGTGCCCTTGCACAGTGTTTAGCAGGTTCATGTGAATGAAAGTCTGCATGTCAAGAGAGAAAATGAGAGGGTAGATGGGTAGGGAAGGGCAGAGAGAGAGAGAGAGAGAGAGAGAGAGAGAGAGAGAGAGAGAGAGAGAGAGAGAGAGAGAGAGAGAGGGAGGCAAGAGGCAAGAGAGCCACAATAAAATGGGTTTGTCTATTAGCATAAATTTGAACGTGTCTCTTTGATCACCAGCCATTCAGACAAAAGAATGGCAAGAATGCAAAGAAAAGAAAAACAGAACAAAGCAAAAAAAGAGGGATGATGTCAAGAGAACCTCGTCTGGATTCTTGGAGCACTATTATTACTATTTCTGCTCATAACTACCTTGTACATGTACGTATTATGTTTACACATTCCTACATTCTATCAGAATGGGGGCAGGTGGTGTGTGGAGGGAGGTGTAGAGGGGAATCCATTGCATAGTTTTCTTTCTCTCTCTCTCTCTCTCTCGCTCTCTCTCTTTCTCGCTCTCTCTCTCTCTCTCTCTCTGTGCCGACACACAGTAGCTTTTGTGTTCACTGGACTGGATCACTGAGCAAGCAATGAGAGAAGAGGGAAAGAAAGTTTATTCTTCTCCTCTCTTTTCCCCCTCCGTCTTTCAGTTTTGCCTCTCAGTTTGTGTGCCATTTTCTCATCTCCCTCTTTTCCCACTCTCTCTTTCTCTTTTTTCTTTCCTTCACCCCTGTCTCTGCACTTCTCCCATTTTCGATCTAGCCCCCTTTTTGTAAGGATTACCTAAATTCACGATGACACACATATTCCTAGTGTTTTGCGCCACCACTTCTTTAAAGGACAAACATCATCTCTGGACCTCTCTGATCTTTGGAAGTGAGACCGGGGCCGCTTTGTCATGACATCAAATGTTTTAAAGTATGACACATGGATGTTTACGCTCTTCCCCATGTGGTATTGTAATAACTAATTAGCCGTAGTGTGTTTAGCTCGTCTTGTGTTACTGTTGAGCTGCGGCGCAGGTTTATTGGCCTGCCGGGGCCTGTGGTAGGCTTATAGGAGTGACTGCATGTGTTTGATTCCCATCCTTGTCTCCCCTTAGTGCCGTTTTTCTAGCGCGAGGTGGAAATGCTGTAATCCTGTTTGTCATGGATTAGCAGATGGTTTCAGTGGCCTTTTTTTTTTCCTTGACTTTTTTTTCTCTTTCCCCATTATTTGCTCCCAAAGCGTTGTCAATCAGATCTCAATGTCTTCAGTGTTGAATGTTGGATCTAATAACTCAAACGTGTTTCTGTACGTTTTGGGGAGCACATAAGCAGAGGTGTCAAAAGTAAAAGTGAAAGTAAATTCACGGTGTAATTCATGTTACAGCTGCTACACCATTGTACCTAATGAGGTAGATAGGCCGTACAAGTACAGAGGTCTACTTTTTACACCGATAAGTTGAACTTGTGAAACAGTTTATCTTTTTTTTTACTTTAACTTTTGACACCTCTGCACATAAGATGGTGTTTTTGTTATTGGTAGTGGTGGTGGCAACGGAAGAGGTTCGGACAGGCAGCCGTGCAGGCAGGCAGACAGTCACTCCTATCTCCTGATTAGGAGTGAATGTGAATGTGAAGCCGTGCTGCTGCTGTTCTGTGGAGTGTGCGGGCCTGTCCGGTGCGGTGCGGTGTTGCGCGCCACCGGTTGCGGGGAACGCCTGTTTTTTGTGTGTGTGTGTGTGTGTTTTCGGCTGACGCCATTCGGGGGCCTCCCTCCCTGCAGACCCACAGCATCAGCTGGCCTCACTCAGGCTGATGGCACGACTTGACTGCACCCTAAACACACGTGCGCACGCACACACGCGCACACGCACACACACACACACACACAGCGATACCAATACAGATACCGATGCAGTGGACGCACTGAGCACTAATGCATACACATAATATGTGTGCACGTGCACACAGACATAGTCACACCAACACTCACACAAACATGTACAAGTTCACACACACACACACAGTGGTCAGCGAGTGTGTGTGTGTAATATCACTTGTCAAAGCGGGAGCTCGTGCTTGCACACCTCTCTCACGCTATCCCGCCCCCCCACGGGACCACTTCCCATCTCGCCTCTGTGCGATCCGATCCCTCTTACCACACGACAACACGCCTCCTCCCCTGTGATGTCACACATGAAAAGACAAGGGGTGAGCCAGGGCTTCGGGGTTTTTTTTTCCAAGGGGGTGATTCCACAACGCACTCTTCTTATACACAAAAAGATATGTAGATATACACACACACACGCACACGCACACGCACACGCACACACACTGATACGCACACACACACCCACACACACACACACACACAGAGGCAAGCTCGCCTGCACACACACACACACACACACACACACACACACACACACACACACACACACACACACACACACACAGACAAAGACACACACAAAGACACACACACACACACACGCACAGTCTATGGCATGACACACGCACACATACAGTAACATAACAGGGGCGGAGGCGAGGAGGGGGCCTTTGCTTTTGTTTAGCGTTGCTTAAACAAAACGTGACGGCATCATTGTTATACAGCAGCGGCAGCGCTGGCGGGGCTGGTGGGGCCGAATTGGCCCCCACGCCTCTTGGATGACCTCTCGGGCGAGCGCTGACGCCGTGCTCAGAAGAAAGCATTGCTTTTAATCAAACGATGACTGCACCCAGCGTCCCAATCACTCTCATGTTCCCAAGTTGACACTTAAAAAATGAGGCAGTCAGACCGGGAGAGAGAGGGAGAGAGAGAGAGAGAGAGAGAGAGAGAGAGAGAGAGAGAGAGAGAGAGAGAGAGAGAGAGAGAGAGAGAGAGGCTTAGCGATAAGAAGGGAGAGCGAGAATAATAAGAAGGAGGAGAGAAACAATGAAAAAGAAAATGAAGGAGAGAGCAAGAAAGCAAAAGAGAGAGAGTGTAAAAGGAGAGAGAAAAAAAGAAAGAGAGAAAGGGAGGGATGGAGATAGCCTGAGACACTGGCTACTGCTGCCAACGAGACCATGTTGGAAGGCTGGGAGAGAGTGAGAGAGAGAGCAAGAGGGGGAGAGAGAGAGAGAGAGAGAGAGAGAGAGAGAGAGAGAGAGAGAGAGAGAGAGAGAGAGAGAAAGGGAGGGAGGGATGGAGGAAGCCAGAGTCCTTGGCTACTGCAGGCCAAGCAGAGTGTGTTGGAAGGCCGTGGCTGCTGACCTCTCTAATCTTGACCGCTCCAGATGAGAGCACTCGCCAGCAGGCCTTGGTACTATCGAGGGCCAGGCCCTAATATCTACGGCTATCTTGCTGAGCACTCCTCCTCCCATCGGCCCTGTGTACTTGTTCTCTCCATCTCTCTCTCTCTCCCCTGTTTTATTTTTTTTCTCTCTCTTTCTCTTCTCTTTGTGATCTCATTCTCTCTTGCTATCCAGAGTATCTCTCTGTGCATCTTTGTCTCTCCTGCTACCTCTCTCTTTCTGTCTCCTTGGTGTCCTCTCTCACTCTCTCTCTCTCTCTCTCTTTCACTCACAATCTCTCTCTCTTTCTGACTCTCTCTCTCCTTTTCTCCCTCTTCCCTTCTCTCACCTCGTAATGCGCTGTTACGAGTCGTGATTGATTGTTGGGAAATAGCGGTAATGTTGGCAGGCTGGAATGCTATTACCATGGGCTTCACACACCCCTACGAGATTCCAGCACGCTGCCGAGATGGAGCGTCAGAGACGGACCCTAAAAAAAAGAAATGCCTGGAATTTACATTAATTCATGTTTAAAAGCAAAGGGAGGGAAGAATTGGCCACTGTTTACAGAAAGGCGTCCCACGAATCAATTGCCCCTCTCTCTGTCTTTCTCTGTCTCTCTCACTTCACCTCTATTTCTTTTCTATCACTTTTACCTTGCTCAATGCAATTTCCATCTCTCTTTTCTCTTTCACCCTATCTCCCTCTATCACTCTGTCTCTCACACGATCTTCATGTCTATTCTCTCTCTCTCTCTCTCTCTCTCTCTCTCTCTCTCTCTCTCTCTCTCTCTCTCTCTCTCTCTCTCTCTCCTGTACTCTTTCACCCTCTCTGCTATCTCTCTGTCTTTTGCTAACCTTGCATTTGGTGGTCCATTTAGGAGCGCAAGGCAAACACAGGCTCTTCATAAACTACCTTTTAGGGCCCGCAGCTCCGTCCTCCCCTTCTCATAAACTTGATGATGCTTCACGACCCACTGCCTGCCATTAGAGCCCGGAGGTTAAGTGCGGGGCTGCGCCGGGCAAGTCACCTGTGATGAGTCTCCCTTTGACGGACACGTCTTGTCTTTCATAGGCGGTGTGTTTACTATTCCTCCATACTAATGTGTCCCGATTCTGACCCCCCCACCACCACACACACACACACACACACACACACACACACACACACACACACACACACACACACACACACACACACACACACACACACACACACACACACACACACACACACACACACACACACCTCTTGACCTCCAAAGTGACTTCATCCACCTAAATTCCCACCTTCTGCTGTGATGTTATCCACTCACTCCCCAGTAGCTAAACTGCTAAATGCAAAACATACTTCTCAAATATAAGAACAATAAATTCCTCTCATATTTTTGGAAAGAGAGACTTGTTTATTCACCTTCAAATTGAGTGCATTTCTTAATTCATATAACGTTACATTAAAAACACCCCACAATAATAATAATAATAATAATAATAATAATAATAATAATAATAATAATAATAATAATATAGCTGCAAGCAGCAATGCGGGGCCAAGCAGTAAACTTGCCAAAGTCGCCACGGCAACAGAAGGAACTGCAGCGCCCCCTTTGGCCCAAATCTCGCCAATGTTGGTGTGCATTCCTTGGAGGGGAGTGTGCTCACATGAACCAAGTTTATTTTGAATCCCTTAAAGGGCTGACATGTATAAGCTCACTTCCTGTTACCTGTTGGTGGCGCTAGAGAGTTTGAGCTGGGAATCTGGATTTTGTTGTGGGAGGTCATGGGATTGACTAGTATGTGTGCAAAAAAATAGCTAAAAGAATCTGACAAACGGTTGCTGAGATATGACCTCACTTCCTGTTTTGCCACTTTTACGACAATTTTGATTGGCTGTCACCTCCAAACGATAAGAGGTATCAAAAATTCTTTGGATACCCTAATACCTATCAGTCTGAAGATGATGTGTACCTTTTTGCTGGTCATTCTGACAAAAATTGTGTGACAAGTAGCAATTTATTGAATTTTACAAAATTCAAAATGGCGGAATTTCCCTTCTGTGTTTACATAACGTTATATAGTGCGTTGGATTCGGCTTGGCCCAAGGATTCTAGTGATAATAATATATTTTACATTGTGCACATGGTTTAAAAGCTACAGGCAAAAATGTAGCTAAAATTTTGACCTGTTGGTGGCGCTACAGAGTTTGAGCTGGGGGTCTGAATTTTTTTTCAGTAGGTCACAAGATGGACATCTATGTGTGTAACAAATCCTAGCCGAAACCGACAAAGGGTTGCTGAGATATGACCTCACTTCCTGTTTTGCCACTTTTACAACAATTTTGATTGGCTGTCACGGCTAAACGATAAAAGATATCTAATATTTCTTGAGACCCCATACAAACCTCAGTACAGAGATACAATATACCGAATTTCGGGGGAAATGGTCAATAATTGCGGGAAAAATAGCATTTTTATTGAATTTTACAAAATTCAAAATGGCGGGAAAACTTTCCAGGCAGAAAATGACGTCATAGGGTGCGTTGGATTCGTCTTGGCCCAAGGATTCCAGGGATACCAGGTTTATGAAAATTGATCCAGCTGTTCAAAACTTACAAGCAGAAATGTACCTGCGACTTTCACCTGCTGGTGGCGCTAGAGTATTGGGGCTGGGGACCTATAACTCGCTGTGGGTAATGTTGATGCTGCCTCAAATATGTGTGCCAATTTACAGAATTTTTCTATGTATGGTTCTATGGGCTACCATAGACTTACAGTGAATTTTACAAAATTCAAAATGGCGGAATTTCCCTTCTGCGTTGACAGAACTTCATATAGTGCGTTGAATTCGGCTTGGCCCAAGGATTCTAGTGATAATAATATATTTTACATCGTGCATATGGTTTAAAAGCTACAGTCAAAAATGTAACTAAAATTTTGACCTGCTGGTGGCGCTACAGAGTTTGAGCTGGGGTTCTGATTTTTTTTTGTGGTAGGTCATGGGATGGATTACTATGTGTGTACACAATCCCAACCTAATTCAACAAACAGTTGCTGAGATATGACCTCACTTCCTGTTTCACCACTTTTATGACAATTTTGATTGGCTGTCACGGCAAAACTATAAAAGATATCTAATATTCCTTGAGACCCCATGTGTAGCTCAGTCTAGAGATACTATATACCAAGTTTCGGGCGAATTGGTCAAAAATTGCGGAAAAAATAGCATTTTTATTGAATTTCATAAAATCCAAAATGGCGGGAAAACCATCCTGGCGGAAAATGACGTCATAGAGTGCGTTGGATTCGTCTTGGCTCAAGGATTCCATGGATACCAAGTTTATGCAAATTGGCCCAGCGGTTCAAAAGTTACAAGCAGAAATGTACCTGTGACTTTGACCTGTTGGTGGCGCTAGAGCGCTGGGGCTGGGGATCTATAAATTGCTGTGGGTAATGCTGAACCAGGCCCGAATGTGTGTGCCGATTTACAGCATTTTCCTACGTACGGTTCTATGGGCTGCCATAGACTTGCAGAGGGATAAGAATGGTGCCTAAATAATAATAATAATGAAGAAAACCTACGAAAACCTACTAACTCTATAGGGGCCTTCGCCAGCTTCGCTGCTTGGCCCCTAAATAATAATAATAATATTCCAATATCTCACTGCATAATATGTATGATCCATGCATTGGAGACCTTTTATAATACCACATACTGTATGTGGTCCAAATATATTTTTACATTCATGCCAGGTATGGTGTGTCAATCAAACTGTGATCACCAACTTTTGTTATTAACTCACCTCGTAACCATGTTATAACTCCACCATACCCACATTGTGTGTGTGTGTGTGTGTGTGTGTGTGTGTGTGTGTGTGTGTGTGTGTGTGTGTGTGTGTGTGTGTGTGTGTGTGTGTGTGTGTGTGTGTGTTGGCGCGTGTGCTTGTGTGTGCGTGTGCGTGTGCGTGTGCATGTGTGTGTGTGTGTTGGCGCGTGTGCTTGTGTGTGCGTGTGTGTGCGTGTGTGTGTGTGGGAGCGTGTGCTTGTGTGTGTGTGCGCACGTGTGTGTGTGTGCATGTGTGAAATATACGTAGACTGCTAAAGTGCAAAACTTTTGAGTACCCCTAATACCAAGAAAGCCCTGCGTAAAAACAATACCATTTACAATGCCCGAAAGGCTGACAGCAGACTCGCGATGGGACACTTGAATTTTCCTTAAACAATCTCTTTCTCGCCCAGACAAAAATCCAAGTCCAAGCCCAGGCCTAGTATGTCTTGGTTTGGGTTCTCCCCGGCTCTCAAAATTCTTTTTCCAGGCTCTCTCTCTCCCCCTTCCCACTGCTCTGGACGGCACCTGCTGTGGAGCTCTGTCGGCAGACAGTGTGTAGTCGAGTTGTGTGCAGTATGTTGTGAGCTGGCAGGCTGCCCGTGTCCGCGGATCATAGGCGTGAGGGCGAGAGCAAGAGAGCTGGCGTAACCAGAGATTCTTTAAGTATAGAGATATGCCATTGTAATAGGTTGCTATGGGCACCTAACGTGACCAGGTTCCGGTCTGCCTAAAGGGATGTGTCATAATGCTCCTAGCATTGAATAGAACAGTCCTCAGGTCTGCCTAGGTCTGCCTAAAGGGGGATTTCCCCCCCAACAATAGAACCAGGAAACAATGGGCCAATGGAACCTCTCTCTCTCTACTCTCTCTGGCCTAACTGTCTTCACTCCTCTCGACCTCGGCAAAGCTGGAGCTCATTACCGACACAAGGGCTTCGGCCACGGCCTCGGCAACGCCATGGCGATTACTATTGTTGTTGTGCTGTGATGTCACAATGAAGCACGGTCGGACAGCATGGAGCAAAGGTGTGTGTGTGTGTGTGGCTGGGTGGGGGCTTGTTTGTACATGGATGTGTGTGTGTGTGTGTGTGTCCGCTGAGTCATCGGGTGTCCTCCATGTGTGGCATGGACAACACCTTCTTTCCATGTGTCTTCAAGAAAAACAAAGACCTGCTGGAAATCAAAGGCCAGTGTTTTCCGTTATCTTCTCACTCACAAGACACATACCGCCCCCCGCCCATGTTAGTGGGGAGCGTCATCTTCTTGGGATGTGACTGAATTAAACATGTAACAAAAGCCAAAACTGTCCTCCACCCTGCAGGACCCCATACTGCACGCAGGCAAGCACGCAGGCAAGCACGCACACACGCACGCATGCACGCACGCACGCACACTTGTTTGTGTGTGTGTGTCTGTGTGTGTGTGTGTGTGTGTTCTTACCTTCCTGCCCTTGTGGCTTCAAAGTGTCCCCGTGAAAAAAGAAAAATCAGGAAAAGGGTCCCACATTGTGTTACTAAAAAAATCCAACAATGCGTTTGGGGGGTGGGGAAGTGGGGGGTTGGTTTGGTTATTGAAAAAATAAAAATGCCAAATGCGACAGGGTCATGGATCATTTTGGTCTGGCCACAGTTTAGTTTAGTCAATTGGAAAGCTTACACAAGGGTAGTAACACAGGAATGTGTGTGTGTGTGTGTGTGTGTGTGTGTGTGTGTGTGTGTGTGTGTGTGTGTGTGTGTGTGTGTGTGTGTGTGTGTGTGTGTGTGTGTGTGTGTGTGCGTGCGTGCGTGCGTGCGTGCGTATGTGTGTGTACACGTACGTGCACATGTATATGTATATGTATGTACGCGTGTTTGCGCATGTATGCTTGAGTCTACAGCTCGAGGGTGGTTGAGGGGGCAACCTTGGTCACTCCCAGGTCAGGGCTCTCAGGAACCACATCACCACCCCCCACCACCACCACTACCCCACCCACCACCTCCACTCTCCTACGCAAACTCCTTAACAGGGTGTCACTTTTCATGCACTGGGGCTTTTCCTGCTCGACGGGAGGGCCACCCAAGAGGGCCCTCACCTGACCCCCTCCCTCCTCCCTCAACTCCTCCTCCGCTACCTGCTTCCCCCCCCCCCATACGTAAAGCAGTGGAGTCTACCTCCTTACCTCTCTACCTCTCTTCACTCCTTCATTTTCTTACTGTAAGTCGTGCAGAATAATTGACTTTGTAGCACCAAGATCCATCTTTGATTGCTTAATCATTTGCAAATTGTCTTTATTGGCTTGTTAACAAACAGAATGTGTGCATCAATATGTGAATTACAGCAATATACCAAGCATATTGATCCACATACTACTTAATTAGAATTCTTCAAAGTGACCGAAAGCCCAACACAGCACCGCGTTGTCGGTGATTCCTGTGTGTCATTGTGGCGGTGGCTGTGACGGTGACGTGAGGTGGGCATTGGAGTGTGGCCTAGGCTAATCTAGCAGCGCTGGCCGTCTGTTTGTTTTGCCGCCCCCCCTCTATCTGTCAAGGAGAAATGTGGATATGCCCGCTTCCATTGTGCTCCCCTTGAAACCCTGCCAAGCCCTCGGCACACTGAAGACATGCAGACACACACACACATGCAGACACACACACACACACACACATGCTCACACACACACACCCAGACACACACCCTTACCCACCTACACACACATAGGCACACACACGCACATGCACACACACACACCCATACACACACGCACACACACATCCACCCACCCACACACACACACATACACACGCACACACACACACCCACACACACACCCACACGCACACACACACACACACAGACACACACACGAGGGGCTGAAAGATTTTGTCGAGGCAAAGTGGTTATGAAAGCTCAGGGGTTTGTGAGGCTTTCAGTACCAGAGGGGGCAGGACCGTAACTGTATACGACGGCAAAGGAGCCGTGAGACCAAGCCGGCAGCCCAAGAGCCTGTGAAACTTGGCTACGCCATGCAGGATGGAGGGATGGAGAGGGGGGAGGGATGGAGGGGTGAATACTAGGTGGGTGGATGAATTCAGTGCTACGGTGTGCAGAATGGAGAGATGCAGAGGTGGATGTGTTAATGAACAAAAGAGCAACCTTTTCAAGGAAGAACATTTTAACGAGATGGATGGATGGAGGGAGGGAGGGCAGAAAGGATGGATGGATGGAGGGATGCACAAAAGCACAACCTGTTTGAGGAACAAAAAAAATTGTAAGGCATTTTAAATCAGTGAGATATTTTCTTGTTCACCAGGGTATCGTTTATCTGAGCTGATAGGTAGGTGAGTGTTAAACAGTGTGCTTCAGCCCACACACACACACACACACACACACACACACACACACACACACACACACACACACACACACACACACACACACACAGGTCTGTATCTTATTACCTCTCTACGTTAAATGAGCAGACGTAATCTATAATGGGAATCCAGCCTGTCACATGAACAGTATAGTACAGCCGTAGTCTGCAGCTGTGTTAGCGCTTAGCAATACATCTGTTGAACTGTACGGTATTGGCCTAGCTATTAGGCTTGGATCCTCCAACAAAGACTTAGATTGACGTTTGTGTAATTGGCACCCCTTACAGAATGAGACTTGTTCTTGTCACAGTCTATCCACTTCAATGTTCAATTTTGAGTTCTCTTTTTTTTTGCATGGTTTTTATCTTGTTGTAAAGCACATTGAATTGCTTCCATGTATGAAATGCGCTTTAGAAATAAATTGCCTTGCCTTGCCTTGCCTTCAATGTGAAACAGTGTCTCAGATTCTCCTCAAACATTTCCCTATATCTTTGCTCATAGCGCTGAGCACCTAGCTAGGATGCACCCTCCTAGTGACACAACACCTTCAGCTTTGCTTCTAGTCAGGCCGTAAGCAATACAAATATTGTTTCTGAGCTCCGGAAAAATCGGGAACTCCTCCCACTTTGTTGGGAAGCAAACAACCAGTAGCAAACCAAGGGAGGCGAGTCAACCATACCATTTGGGAAATGTTAATTGTTATGCTCTTGGTCAGACCAAGTCTCGAAGAGATTTGAAAGTCGATGATAATCAGGCTACTGTGCACCTAATCACAGTCCTATTCCTGCGACAGTTCTACGATTCATGAAACTAATTCACACTGTTTTTACTGTACACGCTGTTTTCACTTGTCTGTGAAAAGTTTCTCCTTTTGGCCCTGCCGTGGCCAACCGGTACTAGTCTGCCATGTGGCCGACCCGAGTTCGATTCTCGGCCCGGGTCCTTTGCCGACCCCTCCCCGTCTCTCTCCCCATTCGCTTCCTACCCATCTCTCAAACTGTCCTATCATCAATAAAGTCGTAATAAAAACAAACAAAAAAATCTTTTGAAAAAAGAAAAAAAGAGAGAAAAGTTTCACCTTAATCCAGGTAGTCAAAAGTGTGCCAAAAACAAGCAGAGAGTCCTACAACTTAGATGCCATTTACATTAATCATTTCACTATATCATCGTGCGGGCGTCTTGGAAACTGCTTACATTTACGGACAAGTTTCTGTCCTGTCATTAAAAAGCTGATCTGTTCACAAAAAAACGGGAATCGGCTGATTTGCTGGTCACATGACTAATCAGTCATCACGTCACATGATCGCCCTTGCATATGGAGCATGCTCAACTGCACACAGGGGTGAAAGACACCTCTTCCATCTGTTGCTGTGTTCCATTATTCACCCTCTGTACTGTGTACCTTGTTTGAGTGCAGTGAAGTACGCTTTCCACCCTCCGCAATTCACGAGGCGAGTACATTCCGATTCCCGTTCTGTCTGATACACTTAACGGAAATTATGGTTGGTCGCGTGTCATCCGAGTTTACCAACCGCCAATATGCAATTCAACACGGAAGGCACTGTTCCTTATGCTAACACTTTTTAAAGTTACCCCTGCCTCTAATACACATGGCGATTGCCTTTGGAATCAAAACTATGCTGTTATCATGGAGATTCAACCGTTTGACAGATCTGACACTCAACTACGTCACAAACATGGCGGCCGTTCAGTGCGAAAAGTGTACAGTAACTGCACACTTCGAAAAATTGCCGTTTTGGGGGCGTTATCCGGGTAATTCACAGTACACTTTACCGTCGCGATTAGAAATGGAGCACCCTGCGTACCCAAACACAGTGCGGAAAGGGCGGACAGTACGAGTATTGGAACACAGCGTGTGTCTCCCTTCAGAGAGTAAATGAGCTAGTTGTGTCGTAAACTAGCCTGTTTAGCTAACTTGCTTCAGCCAAAGAGGCAATTTTACAAGATGGACTGACAAAGCAATCAATAATAATGTCACTTGTGCGAACTATGCACACAATACAGCATGATAGCCTATGATAACTATTCCAACTGTAAGTTTAAGTTACAAATAAAAGTGCTAAGCAATCGCTAACGCTAATAGCTAATCGCTAATAAGCAGCTGTTGCCATAACTGGCTCATGTTATTTGGTGACAGGATGGCGCTGCCAAAATGAAGAAAAAGTCCCCGGCCGCAATTGAACCTAGAAAAAAATCTTAGCAGCATGCTTTAGTTCCCCATTATGTCATCCTGAAGTCACATGACCAACGATACCAGCCCAGCGAATCAGAGAGGAGGACATCAAAGTGATGTTGTCCAATCAGGACGAGCAGAAAGAGCTCAGATCTGCGTATCCTCGTTTCTCGCTCAAATCAGCATCGTATGCGAATCCTTACGTGGGCTCTGGCGTCTTCAAATCATTCCCCGTGTGTACTCGTGTTTCAGTATTTTAATATAAATTAATAGTGCATACGCGATAGATACAATACAGACATGAATCAATGTAAATTGCACATTAGTCGCAATACGTATATGCACGATATATTACACAGTACAGAGGCAGTGGGCTGGTATCCATGTCAGTGCTGGTAGGGGCGACAACACGTTAATTGCCGCCTGGACGGATCGGTTCCCCCTAACAACGGTGTGCAATTCTCTGTCCAGATGTACTTTCACAGGAAGCGGCGCAGATGCTGCCTCCTTACTGCTGACATGATGGGACTGGGCTGGGCTGGGCGTGAGGGTGGTGGGTATTGAATGGAAGGGTGTGTGTTTGTGTGTGTGTGTGTGTGTGTGTGTGTGCGTGTGTCTAGGTCTGAGAGAGAGAGAGAGAGAGAGAGAGAGACAGAGAGACAGACAGAAACAGAGAGGGAGAGCATGTAGGTATGTCAGTCTATCTGTGACTGTGTCCTGTGTGTGTGTGTGTTTGTGTGTATATGTATTCGTATATGTGCGTGTGTGTGTGTGTGTGTGTGTGTGTGTGTGGGGGATGGGGCTGGGGGGTTAGGTTGTGGAGGGCAGCAGGTAGTTGTGTGCTGTGAGGTGGTGGTGGACCCAGACCTATGTTTAAATGGTCCAAGGTGGGGGGAGGAGGACGGCCGCGCGGAGATACAACAGCTGTTTGCACCTGTAAAAAAGCCGCGGCTCTTTCGTGAGTCAGCGGCCGTGGAATGTGTGAAGGAATGCGGCGGCGTGCATTCGGCATCGGCCGCGTTTGCCATAATTACAGCGTCAGAGGTAATGGCCTTATCAACAGGAACATCTGTCTGCCTTCAAAGATGGCTGTGCTAACATGTTTATGTACTCTCAATTAAACTGCACACTTGTTGAGGCACTGGCGCGCTGAACACGGTTTTAAAAAGTTTAATATACCGTATACACGACACTTAACACTCGGCTTAATAACTAACACGATGTGATCCTACATGTGTCATTTATAATTTCCGACACATAGGTGTACAACTGAAATATGTTTTCTCTACTGTGCTGTACCACAGGGGCGGATCTAGCCATTTTGGGGCCCTAGGCGAAATATGAACATGGGGCCTTCAAAAGTTATCATATAGACATAA
>NC_085878.1:13270739-13310739 GCF_034702125.1 Engraulis encrasicolus
AAGGTTCACATTTTGGGAACAATGGAGACCTCTGGAAAGACCTGGTGCCTGTCTGCAGTGCAGCTGGTGATGCCTGCTGTCAGGGCTAGGGGTGTAAATCACAGCCTCCACGAAGACACGATTCAATATCGATATCTTACTTTCGATTATTTTGGATACTTAAGAATGCCCCACGATACGATACAATACAATTTGATTGAATTCAACTTTTTTTCCAATTAAGTAATTCCCAATTACTTTTCCACTTCTATTATGTTATGGAGCTAGGGCATTGGGCAGGGGCCAGAGATTTGATTATTTCCGATACTTAAGAATACCCCACGATACGATGCGATTCGATTCAATCATCAGATTATATCGCGATATATCAATACACTTCGATTATTATTTACATCCCTAGTCAGGACAATAGTGAGGGTTGGTTCGCACACTGAGAAAGACACAAAGGTCAGGCACAAGAAGGTTTTTTGTATTTTTGAGGGCAGGTCCTAGTGATCTTGTGCTTGACCCTCACTTTTGAACCTTTCTATGTGGTTATGTGTTTGTGTTTTCTGTTCATCTTGAGAGCAACAATCTTTGCTTCCTGCTGAAAATGATTTTGTCTTTAGATGGTGGTTAAAAAATGACGCTTTTGCACACCTCTGTAGTTGGAAAGGTGCATAGTCTATTATCCCATTGGGGTTGTCATTCAAGCGTAAATAAATCCTGCACACTGTCCATTCCAACACCAAATTCAATGTTTCAGTCAAAGTAGACTTTACATGAAGAAGGTCAGATGACCAAAATGTTGTATTTGTTGGTGGAATGTTTGCGGGATGTCTTTACACTTGTCCATTTCAAACCTTTCAAACTCCACACCGTCCCGTCCACACCGTCCCGTCCAGTCCATCTCATCCCCAAAAAAGGGCCACAGGGCACTGTCACTCCAGAGCAGGGGCGCACGCACACGCACACACACACACACACACACACACACACACACACACACACACACACACACACACACACACACGCACGCACACGCACGCACACGCACACACACACACACATCCTTTCTTCCACACAGCAGAGCAAAAACACGACACAAGCCTCTCCGATCTATAATATTTCATTAGAGCAGGGGGCTTTGCACTCAGACCTGCGCTAGCTGCGTAAACACACTGACACCAGCGGAGCCCCTAATGGATGGAAGCCATTGCCTTTCATACAGTACACGCATGTCAAACAATTGGGCAGCGGCCAGCCAGATTACCGAAGATTTGCAACAGTGGGGGGATTTGCGAAGAATGCCCGGCTTTGATCTCCGAGCACTTAGCCTTTGATTTGCGTGTAATTATTTAGAGGAGCTTGTGTGGCTTTTTTCACCAACGCGCTGATGAATGGCCCTAATGATTTCTTAATTTTTATGCCAGGAAGACAGCCTTATCTCTCTCTCTCGCGCGCTCATGTGTGTGTGTGTGCGTGCGTGCGTGCGTGCGTGCGTGCGTGCGTGCGTGTGTGCGCGTGCACGCATGGGTGTGTTTTGTGTATGTGTGTGCATGTGTGCATACATGCTTGTGCGTGTGTATTTCTTGTGCGTGTGTGTGTGTGTGTGTGTGTGTGTGTGTGTGTGTGTGTGTGCGTGCGTGTGTGTGTGTGTGTGTGTGTGTGTGTGTGTGTGTGTGTGTGTGTGTGTGTGTGCGTGCGTGCACACATGGGTGTGTTTTGTGTATGTGTGTGCATGTGTGCATGCATGCTTGTGCGTGTGTATTTCTTGTGTGTGTGTGTATGTGTGTGTGCGCGCGTGAGCGTGTGTGTGCATGCGCATCTGCACCTGTGTGTGTGTGCATGCACGTGTGCGTGTGTGTGTTTTTGCATATGTGTGTGTGTGTGTCTGTGAGTGTGTGTGTGTTTCATGCTGGAATAAATATGAGGATGGAATGTTTCCATTTGCTTGTTCTCTGCTTGTTGACATGACCACACAAGTGTAAACATATTTAAGTAGAGCTCCCTCGCTGCCAATACATTACTCACCAGACTCAGGGGTTTCCTTTTGCAGATGGAGCACACGTGGCCAAGAGAAGGTAGTGGGTTCATCTCCAATAGCATCTGAGTGGAGAAAAAAATAGTGGTTGGTAATTTATTAGTTAAGAAAACAAGTGTGGGCCAAGACATTATGCCCCAGAGATTGTATTGCATCTTCATTGCATTGATTTTTTGCAATGTCATGAACGGCAACAAGTCTGTTTATTTTCGACGATGCATATTTTGTTCCACCATTTTTTGAACAGATCACACATTTTGACAATGCGATGTCATAAAGAACTATATACGAGACAACAGAAAGACTATGTACAGGAACAAACACATTTTTCATAGAGGTGTCATCAACAGACGTGAACAAATCTTCAAAGAGGAAAGAGCTCCCGGAAGAGAGACAAGACAAGGAAGGAATCTCCGACAGAGATCACTTTCTCCCATGACCACTGCTAACAGGGTGTACTTCCGCTCGCTGATCTTTATGGTGGTTTTATAACAATGATGAGGGCCATACTTTTTTTTCAAAGACAAAACGTTCTGAACATATCTCCAAACTAGGTTGGGGTTTTGGAGGGGGAAGTCTTTTTGTCTAAGATTACCTGGATGAATGGGAATCTTCAAAGAAAATGTAAGTTCTTTCTACACATAATTTACAAATGTGGAAATTATCCCTTGCCAGTGCAGTAAGTGTGACCGTACACCCTGTGCGTCATGATGACTAAAAAAGATTGTTCTCAGAGATGCTCCTTGTCGAAAGGCACGACAGGAAATAGGACTTGGGTTGGGGGGCTGCAGGGCTTGGAAGCGAAGCCGACAAGGGTGGTGGCAAAGGGGTTAGTTCCCTTACGAAAATTGACCATGGTATACCATGTTTTGCATGGATTTTTGAGCATGGTTTGGCAAGTTTTTTTACATGGTTCAATTATGGTTTGACTCTGGTTTAACTATAAAATGAACCATGCTTTTACTCTGAAAACTAACCGTGGTTTTACCACGGTTTATAATTATTCATTACATTATACTTAGCTGCCGCTTTTTTATCCATCCATTTAACGCACATACTGGTGACAGACCTTAGTGCAATGTGGGGTTAGGTGCCTTGCTCAAGGGCACTTCAGCCATGGATGGAGGTGTAGGGAGAGGTAAGGGTGGGATTCGAACCTGCAACTCTGTGATCTTCAGTCCTGCTCTCTATCACTGACAACTTTAACTACAATAGTGGCAGTAGTTTTCAATGGATATTTCTGCAGTAGGCCCCAACAGATTCTAGTGTATCCACTCAGATTGTTTATGGACTGTATATTCAAGGGCCCTCTTGTGCATGTTACTGTAACAGAGCCAACCACTTCTCCAAAGAGAAGTACCAAACAAGCGGTTGGAGCGCTGTGTGGTTTTACAGTCAGAAGACTAGCATAGAGAAGACATACAGCGAAGGCAGAGTAAGGGAGGGAGGGAGTGAGGGAGGGAAGGAGAGAGAGTTGCATGCAACTGAGACTAGATGTTGCGAGGAGATGAAAGCCCGGCCTGCATGCCGTCCCTGGGAAGGAGATGAGTCTCGTCTACAGGTCACCCAGACTCCAAAACAATCCCACCACCGACACACCGCGACAGGGCAATAAGGGCACCTTTTTTCCTTCCCCCATTTCATTTTTTTTCTCTCTCTTCTTCTTTTTTTCCTATAGCTAGCTCCATCAAAGTTCTTAACAGGAGGTAGGCCACAGAGAAAAGACAACAATGTGCCAACGTTGTGCAGGCTTCAAAGACGGTCTTTATCAGTGCATATGAGAGTCCAGGGAGTGGGGTGGTGATGGTGTGTGTGTGTGTGTGTGTGTGTGTGTGTGTGTGTGTGTGTGTGTGTGTGTGTGTGTGTGTGTGTGTGTGTGTGTGTGTGTGTGTGTGTGTGTGTGTGTGTGTGTGTGTAGGGGAAGGGAGCATGTCTGTCAGGGTGAGCGTGCCACTTTGATGTGTGTTTATCTGGTCGGCCCGGTGGCACCAGGGGTGGTGGGCACCGTACCCCCCAGTCTGGGCTGAGGGAGGAGAAAGGAGGATCACAATGTTCGTTTACTATGCCACTCCAGTGGATGTGGGTGTGAGGAGTGTGTGCAAGGGTGTGGGCATGTCTGTTATGTATGTTTATTTGGGTGCGTCTTTATGTCTCCATGTTGGTGTATAGGCATAAGTGATTTTGTGTTTGGATGTTATGTCTCACTGAGTGTTAATGTATGTAAATGGGCGCGCACGTGTATGTGTGTGTGTTTATGTGTCAGAGAGAGAGAGAGAGAGAGAGAGAGAGAGAGAGAGAGAGAGAGAGAGCGAGAGCGAGAGAGTTGTCTGTAGTGTGTGTGTGCGTGCGTGTGTGTTTGTGTAAGTGTCTATGTCTGTGCTTGTAAGGGTGGTGGAGTAAAGCACCTTGTCCTTGTCTCGCTCTTCAGGAGCCGCTGTTTTAGTTCTGCCTACATGCTTCCAAGCGGCCGTGAAGATAACACGGGCACGGGGTAATTGAGAAGGGCACCTCCGCGAGACCAGATCGCTCCGCACTGATGAGCCCTACGCATGCGCTGGCAGGGTCGCTGACAACTTTGACTGGGCCCCGGGACAAAATCATCTGAAAGGGACAACCCTCTCAATGCATACAGTGTAATGGGGACCCCTCCCCTCCCCGGGCCTGGGACAACTGACCCGTTTCCACCCACCACCCTGTCGGCGGGCATAGGCACTGGATAGGCAGAGGAGTGCTACTCCAAGTCCTAGCCAGCCAGGAAACGGAAGCTTTCAGTCCCTTGCAACAGGGATCATAGCGTGCCTCTGATATGAGTACCTGTTGTTTTAAAACACTGATGACCTGCATGGAACATAATGAGGTCGTTAAGCCACACAAAGCATCCTCTTTCATTTGTTTCCAAAATTTCGGTGACTCATGACTTTTTTTTTAGACGCGTCCTAGCATCTTTATAGGAGGGTATGTCCGTCCGTCCGTAGATCTGTCTGTCTGTCCATCCAAAACACATTCTCTAAATTGTCATTCCCTCCTGTGTCCACAGGGTGGCAGTGCATAGACTGAGGCATCTTTGTCCGCCTGTCGGACTTGTTGTGAAAATGAAGGTGAAAAGTCACTTATGAATTTGCTTTGCCTCCCTCTGTGACGATGGGCTACGTATGACAAGGGAAGTTGACAGGGTGTACTCTTTAACTCCTGGAGTTTTTAATCCACAGAGCTCATACAATAATACAACTAGAGCCCATTTAAAGCTGCGGTTGGCATTTTTATTAGGTGCGTGCCGAGACGCCTGCCTTAAAAATCTTTACAAAGTTCCCCCCTCGACGCTTTGAATGTTTTACATCCCAGAATGCCAGTAGTCAACAGAAACATGATCATGTCTTCTGAACTGTTATGTAAAGCCATGTTTCCTTATGGCAAGTTAATTGCTGTCAGGAATCAGTCCACACTATGTGTCTTTATTCCAAGCAGAGATGAAAGAATACATTTATTCTTTCCTCTCTGTCCCAAGCTTCATCTTAATTTGCCTATTAATCACTCATTAATGACGCATCAACTGACTCATGAACCTCATTGATTAGTTCACTCTGAAATTTGGATTAAGCATGTATAAATACATCTTCGTCCTTGCTGGAGAACGGACTTCTCGTGATCGTGCTGCTCTCGCAGGATAGTGGCTGTCCACGCGGTGGACTGATCATCAAAGTGCTTCACAGGGTCCGCAGGGACCACTGCACTCAAGAAGCTGCGATAGATTACATGGCGTATTGGGCAAGATTGCTGGGCGTGGTGCTGAAGTACTGTCACTGCCGAGAAATGTCTATGCAGCAAACATTCTCCAGCTCGGGAGTATGGGGCACCACTGAGAGCTCGGGCAGTATCTGCGCACAGATATGTGCAAACTCTGAGCGGACACCCCCCGGCAGATGATGGTTGGAGAGCAATGGAGCGAGGTTAACTGGAAAGAAGCTAGGGCAAGACACCTGACGAATCGATCGAACAGTGGAGGAAGGGAGGCAAAAGGGGAGGTGGTGGGTGTGAACGAGAAAGAACATTTCTGACTGGAGACAGGTGAGCTGAGAATAAATGCTGTATAGTTAATTCCATGGAGTTCCAAATTCCGATGCGCTGAAATTCCCCCAAAAGGCAGCAGAGCGGAGAATGACCTGGTTAAATAGGCGTGCCTATCTTTTCGCACTGAATTCAGGCGAATGACCGTTGAGTGGAGAACAGAATGCAGGTGGCATACCAAAGTTTCATTACGCTCCCCTCAAACTTTAGTTTTCTAACAAAACGTGTATTTAATTAACTTGCATATGTTTGCGCTTAAATGCAAAATGTAAACATTTAAAAAAGTCATGATGCATATGGCATTGTCCAAGGGTATATTGTATGGTTATCTATTTTCAATTCAGCTCCTCAGCTCCATTTATACTTCATTTCCCTCTGATTTTTTTCCCTTCCTTTCTCTCTCTCATCTTTCATCAATTCTTTCTTCCTCGCCATCACGACTGTGGAAAAAGCACATACCATAGCCGTAATTCCCTGGCATGGCACCCTGCCGTCATGGACTCCTGATCCAGCCAACCCGGCCCATGCAGAGAGAGGCTGCCAGGCAGATTACCTGTTGGATTTGCTCCTTCACGAGTAGCTTTACATTGGTGAGATGCCAGGATGACATGAGTGCTGGAGGAATGCTGTAGAGATACCAGGGTTGCACCATTACAGCTCCTCCTGTGTGTAAAACCGCTGTGGGAAAGCCAATTTTTACCATGCCGTGCAACTGCAAGTGATAAATAAATCACTTGGGCCAATTTAAAATACTTTGGGTGCAGCAGAGGTGATGGTTAGGTCTTCAGCTGCATTTTGGTTGAGCAGGTTAAAACACGGTACAGCAAAGAGCATGCTATTTGGACAGCTGGACACTCAAAGGATGTCTCTGTCTGTCTGTCTGTCTGCCTGCTTGCCTGCCTGAGCATGTGTCTTTGTGTCTTTCTCTCAGAATATGGGAGTTCGTGATTTATTAAATACTAAATTTGCCAATATAGATAAAAATATTTTCACAATTTTCTGTGTACATATCTGGCTGTACCCTCTAAAGCAGATATTGAGTTGTCAAATGACAAAACAAAAGCAGTAGTAGTATATAGCAACCACAGAATCACAACTTGACACTCCACCCAAGAGCAGCAGCAGTATAAGTGGTGACTCGGGTAAAGGGCATCTTGTCTGACGCTAGAGAGTCTCTGATCGTCTCAAGTGCTCCCCACATTTCCCAGACTACACTGGGAGCTTCCCTCTCCAGCCGCACAGGTGCCTGGGCTTGACGGAGGTTAGACTGACTGACACGCCCAAATTACAGGAAGTGCCCTTTGATGTCAGTGGAGTGGAGAGGAGAGCAGGGAGAGAGCAGGCCAACGCAAAATGCACTCATTTGTTTTGGCGGAGCTGGGGATGGCGATGAGATGGCCCTCCTCTCCTCTACTGCTCCCTGGTGGACACTAATGACATGGACAGAATTGACCGGAAAAATGTCAATAACCACAAGCTGTCATTCCTCCTCACCAGACGTGTCAAAAGTAAAGGTAAAAAAAAGAAACTCAGTTTCCCTCCAACACAGGTAACTTATTTGAGTAAACAGTAAACCTGTGTTCTAGTCTTAGGATCAGCTGACACAGTCTATCTACCTCATTGCAATGGAGTAAATGGCGTAACAGCTATGCAATATCATGTGCTAGAGTTGTACTTACACCATGAATTAACTTTTAACTTTTGCTTTTGACACATCTGCTCTTCACTGAATGAAAATCCTGTGCTGTGCTGTTTTGTTAATTCGTGTTGTATCCTCGCTCCTTTCTCTCTCTCTCTCTCTCTCTCTCTCTCTCTCTCTCTCTCTCTCTCTCTCTCTCTCTCTCTCTCTCTCTCTCTCTCTCCTCTTCATTATTATCTAATGATGTCAGGATTTTTGCAAGCTAGTGAGCAATTGCTTAGTGAGTAAGCAAATGACCAAACCAAATAAACAAACAAGTCAATAATTGTTTTACAATCGGCCAAGAATGCGTTTCACTGCTCTTGTACGTCATCAGCCTCCCTCTAACCAAATCAAACGAGCGTCACACAAACCCCCTGTCTTTCATTATTGTTTTCACTCCAACTGTAATGTGATTTGCACACGGGAGGAAATTGGATAAGTGGGATAGGCTACTAGAGATGCGTTGGTGTTAGTGGGGGTATTGGTGGATGTGTATGGTAGGCGTGGGAGATGTGCGAACAATAGCAGACGTCTCCTTGTCTCTCTGTATCATGTTTGCCCCCAGTGCTGATTGGTACAAGGGCCATGACGAGGTGGTGAGGAGGGGGAGGAGGTAGGCTGGGATGGGATGGGCAGGAGGTGTGTTAGCATTAGCTTTGCCACATGGCAGCTAATTGGCACTGGAATGATCAGGCCCGTCAAAGGCCTCACGTCCGCATCCAGCCCTGCATGCTCTAGTTGCGACCGGAATGAGCGAGGGGGGCAAACGTCTGTGTGCGCTCCCAGAACAAGGGGCCTCCTGTTGGCTCAGGGGAGCACTCTGTCCTGGCCCTGCTGGCGGAGCTGGAGATCTGTTTGATTGTGCTCCAGAGTTTATGGGGAACAGTGCAGTGGCGCTAGCAGAGGCCCATTGCTCATGGGCATGTCAGTGACTTTGACATTCCATCGCATATGCAAATGAGGGCAGCACTGTGTGACTTGACGAGTCCATCCATGTACAGGGAGAATGTAGCAACATGTACAGTAGGCCGCCTGCATGCACCGACATTTATCCTAACACCATTGGTACATACTGTCAAGTGAAACACATAAATTAACACAAAATAGTACAAGCACAAAATACATAAATTATTTCTTAAATGAAGTATGGACACTATATTGTATATGAACAATATATGCAAAAATAGCTTTAAATGTAATATGGTAGATATGAACAATTATTATTCCATTGCACAGAGCTTCCCTGCCTTTAAATTCAGTGGATCTTTTTTTTTTTTGGTTAGACTTTATACTTTATACAGTGCTGTACCCTAGCATCTAATCTAACGTTACGCCTGCTTGATTCTCTGGTTGCGGGGATTCGCAAAACGGCTAAGGAAATATCTTACAGTTGGCAGGTGATCAGATTAGTATGTGTTACTTTCATTGACAGAGAAATGTGAACTTCCCAAAGAAAATGAAAAGGCCTCTATTGTACACATCCTGTCGAAGGTATTCAAAGGTATAATGAATGGTACAGTGTGTAAGACATTCTCTCTCTCTCTCTCTCTCTCTCTCTCTCTCTCTCTCTCTCTCTCTCTCTCTCTCTCTCTCTCTCTCTCTCTCCCTCTCCCAAGGCACTCCTCTCGTCTCTCACTGATGTTCAGCGCGTGTCTCTCGACCCTCAGGATATTTGCTGAACACTGAACACTGGAGTCAAAGTGCTGTGCCGTCAATCAGATGAGCAGTGACCTCGCGGCTCTGCCCCGTAAGCCCCTCAAGCACCCCTCAGGCTGGAGAAGGGAAGGCATGCTGTAGGGAGTAGGGACACACAGGCCCGACTATGGAGGAGCAGTCAGGCGAGAGTGATCGTCAGCGCAGTCCCCTCTTCTTCGCCCCGCCCGCGCGCTGTATGGCACCGCAACTGCACTGCTGCATCCAACAGGAATGCCATGCCTAGGGCCGCATTAAGAGGGCCCACGGCCCCTCGGCTACACGTTGCTGTGGGCCCCCACGCAACATAACAGAATTACATACGATGGCGTCACAATTCCAACCCAAGAGGAGTATTGATAAGATTTTAATCTCTACATGACACGGACGACTAAGTTATCAATACAGCATTGCATCTTGTTACATTTCTCCTATTATATTTATTTCCCCCCTTTGACCAACTGGGGGGCCCCTAGCAGGTGAGGGCCCTAGGCTGCAGCCAAATCTAGCCTGTGCGTTAATCCGGCCCTGGCCATGCCTGTCGTTTGCCTCTCCTGTCTTTTTACTGTACCATAGCGGAAGCACTGCTGTCAGATCATGGTGATCATTGTGTTTCACACTTAGCAGGAAAAGCTAAGCTTACTTGAAGCAATGGTGGAAACTCCTTGTCTCAAATAAGTAAATGTAACTTGTGCACTGTGTATTGTTTGAAATGGAACAATAATAACAGTTATGGGCAGTCATGGGTGAGCGGTTAGGGCGTCAGACTTGCATCCCAGAGGTTGTCGGTTCGACTCCCGATCCGCCAGGTTGGTGGGGGGAGTAATCAACCAGTGCTCTCCCCCATCCTCCTCCATGACTGAGGTACCCTGAGCATGGTACCGTCCCACCGCACTGCTCCCCATGGGGCGCCACTGAGGGCTGCCCCCTTGCACGGGTGAGGCATAAATGCAATTTCGTTGTGTGCAGTGTGCAGTGTTCACTTGTGTGCTGTGGAGTGCTGTGTTACAATGACAATGGGAGTTGGAGTTTCCCAATGGGCTTTCTTTCCTTTCTTTTAATAATGTGTACTTAACTCATTGTGTTTCCATCAATTTTGCAAGCTCAGCTTGTACTTCATAATAGGGTCTAGCGTTGCTCAAGGAACCCAAAGGATAGAAGAGGATCTCTTATTTAAAGAAACACGTGTTGAAAGAATTACTGCAAATGACTACAGTTGATTATAAGCCAGAAAATCGCAAACATACTTAGAAGGCTGAAAAGTGTGGTCGAGTCTAGTCGTCCAGTCGCAGAAGAAGCACAAAGTCTGTACACCAAGTCTGTACACCAAAAAGTCTGTACATCGACCAAGTCTCTCACAGGTAATTACATATTTGTGTATTTATGAGGCTGCATATTGTACAGGTAGCTTTGTACAAACCCACACTCAACCCAAAGAGCAAAACAAAACCAACTATGTGTTATATAACGTAAAATAACATTGACCACTTTACCCAAATAGGGCCCCTTGTCACTGGTATGGGGTGGTGTGGTATGATGCAATGGCCAAGCAATGTACAATACAATTCTGTCCTCTGCTGTGTGTGTTGTGATGCGCTGAGAAGTAGGTCTTTGTGCTAAACAGCTGGCACCATCTACTGGTGAAAGGCAAGAATCACATTTCTCAGAAAGTCAGAGAAAGAGAGAGGTGGGTGGGGTGTGGAGGAATCGTGAATCACCTAAAGTTCTCTGAAAACGTCCACTCGTCCTTGGCTACGAACTCTAAATGGTAATGTTTAGCTGGAGTTTTTGTATGGACTTTGTTTGAGTCGTTGGCCACTTTTGCATGGATGTTTTCAGGGATGCACCGATACCACTTTTTTGAAAACCGATACAAGTACGAGTACATTAATGTGTGTACTTGCTGATACCGAGTACCGATACCGATACCTTTTACCACCAAAATACAATGAAAATAAATGCATGGCCTTGTTTTTTTTTCCACCTGTGATATTTTTATTGTCCATTTCCATGTAGATTTAAATGTTAGTAAATGTATGAGGTGGCACTTTTTTCCATGCTGATTTCAAGTCCACAGAACATGACAAGATTTTGCATTGTTTTGAGTAATAGTAGTACTCATAGCTGGTATCGGCAAGTGCTTGACGAGTACGAGTACGAGTATAATGAGCAGTATCGGGAGCCGATACCGATACTAGTATTGGTATCGGTGCATCCCTAGATGTTTTCAGTTACATTAAATACAGACGGTGTTGGACAGTTAGAGAAACTACTGGAAAGACCTGGGACCTTTGAGGGTGAAATACATAGAGCTCGAAAGTCCCGCCCCTTAGTTCCGCGTTTCACGGGACCTAAGCTGACCATCTAACAACGTGGTAGCGAGTAAATATCTTCTGATCTCAGTCATGATATGCGCTGGGCTACAAATATGCTGTTTAAGATGATAGATAAAGATTATTCATGCAGAAGTATCAATGTTTTGCTCCGAGACCGTCCGCATGAAAAATGTGAAGAAACACAGCTTTCTAAAAAATGTGGGGCTTCGTACGAAAAATTAAGCAAAAATATCAGAAACAACATATATGGAGCTCGTGGCACAACTCGAAGGGGATCGAAATGCCATTTTTATACCGCCATTGGATTACATGCTACGATTTTCGGCTAAAAACGCCGTTGAGGTCCCATGAAATCGGGGGAAGTGACGTCACTTTCGAGCTCTATAGACCATTGCATGCAGTCATATAGAAGATATAAGGCTTGGCTCTGCCGTGGCCAACCGGTAGGGCACTTGCCTGCCATGCGGCTGACCGGGGTTCGGTTCCCGGCCCGGGTCCTTTGCTGACCCTCCACATCTCTCTCTCAATTCCCTTCCTGTCCACCTCTCACACTGTCCTGTCAGGAAAAAAGTCGAAAAAGACACACAAAAAAGAAGATATAAGGCTTGCACATATCAAAGAGAATTGCTACTGTAATAGAATAGTCTGCATCAGTGGCAGAACAACTGCACACAGGGCACCAGGGCAAAACACTGATAGGTCCCCCCATACGGACTGCCAAGATTCGGGCCCCATCCACCAATACGGGAGGATCCTGGGATCAAGGGTAGACCCCCGTCAATTTAATAGGCCTATTGTCTGGTCTGTTTCCCATTCCATATTTGACAGTAGCCTTTTAAATTGACATTTAATTTTAAGTTTATTCAAGATTGAATCAAGAGGCCTATTATTATTATTATTAATAATATTACTATTATTATTTATTTATTTTATTTTTTATTTTCACAACATAGGCCTATTTGTTGATTTAGGCCTACTGACTTGCTTACCGGTACTTTTTTTAAAAAATACAATAATGTAGGCCCTGTTGTTTGGATATCATGAGCAACCCCCTGGTGTCCAGTTCATTATTCCCAGCCATCTAAGCTACTCCCGTTGTTTTCAGCTGGAGAGAACATGCTCACAACAGCCACCCGGAAGCATGTATAATAATAATTCCCAATCCCAAAGATGGCGGAGCAATGTCCAATGGCGATAGCTATGCGACTACGAAACCAACTACAGTCTGTTTACAATCTCGATCCTTTGCGAAATGAGGTATGCCAGCATTGCATTCATACTTCATACTTTTGCATTTTTTTGGACAGGATAGCTCAATGCATTCGCTCTCTAGTATAAATATGGGTCGAGTGGGGAGCGCTCGCCTGCTTGAACGGTGGAGTCAGGATGGATAGGGGACTCTCAGCCCTTGTGTGCGCAGGCGTGAGTGCAGGAGAACAACTGCGTTGTTTCTCTTCAGTTGGCTCAATTGATGGTTTTCGCTCAAAAACGAACTGAAGTAAAGAAAATGATGAAATTCTTTACCTCAACTAATTAGAAAATAGTTGTTGACTTCGGGTCCCTTTATTTCTGGCCAGCCACTGTCCAAACAATGCACAAAGATGGTTTGTGCGCGTGCTGTAGCAGCCGCTCAGTCACTTGGTCAAACGATACTGTTAATCCTCCAGCATTCGTCTGCTGACGCCTATATTAATATTCTCGCAGTTAGAAAACGCCAAACGAGCTGTGTAAACCTCATGTTTCGCAACATATTAATGTAAACTTGAACTACGATCGATTACATACTCTGAAACCGGGCAGTTGGCAACTGAAGCGGCAGCGTCTTCATCCGATGCACCTGCCCATCTCCCAAAAGAAGCTTCGCAGTTTCAGCAGCGTTCCCTTCTGAAGTTTGTTGCTTCCTTCGGCTTTTTCAGTTTGTTGTGCTTGTTTAGAAGTATTCCGGACAACGTAGAATAGGCCTGCGTAATTGAATGAAAAAGAAAAACGGGCCAGCAAAAGACACAACTTCACTATTGTCAGAAACGCGGGAACGACCCACAATATCCCTTGTTTTCAAATGTCGTCCCCACGTGAAATGTGAATTGTCCATGATGGTTTTTTACAATGTAGCCTGTTTTGTCAGTGTTCATGACGATATGCAATGTTTCTTTATGTTGTATATTACAACGTATTCGATGTCAATGTAGGCTATCTTTTTGTTGCTCGATGTCATTGTGTCTTTTTGTTGCATTACAGGAGGAAGTAAAGTTGAAAATCAAAGACCTCAACGAGCACATTGTCTGCTACCTGTGTGCTGGCTACTATATAGATGCAACAACAATAACAGAGTGCTTACATACCTGTAAGTTTCTATGTATGACATCTACCTACATTGTGTTTATGTGTTGTAGGCTATGACCTACTTTGCGTTGACAATTTTGTAAGTAAGTGCAGTGTAAATCATTTACTCCGCTGACCACTCAAATTATGTGCTTTGGTTATGAAATTATTTTTTATAAGAAATTGTCATGACTCAAGATTATAAATGATATCAACCAGAGTAGCCCTGGTGTACTTGAATATTGTAATCATGCAATGCTAAGTGGGTCTCCTAGGCCTACGACATGTCACATGAGCAATCCTGGGTGAAGGGCTCAGATTAAGAGGCTGTGTGTGTGTGTGTGTGTGTGTGTGTGTGTGTGTGTGTGTGTGTGTGTGTGTGTGTGTGTGTGTGTTGGAGAGAGAGGGGGGGGGGGGGATTATATCAGTAGGCCTATGCAGGGGTGCCGACAGGGGGGACAAAAGGGACTGTTGTCCCGGGCCCAGGGAGAGAGGG
Organism: Engraulis encrasicolus; assembly: GCF_034702125.1. NCBI lineage: Eukaryota > Metazoa > Chordata > Actinopteri > Clupeiformes > Engraulidae > Engraulis > Engraulis encrasicolus. The sequence goes on from NC_085878.1 coordinate 13,285,355, forward strand.
GCCCCAAAAATTGGATCCTCATTACATTCTATCTATTGGGCTGGGGGGCCCTTTGAGATGACTTTGTCCTGGACCTGGCCAAAGCTGTCAGCGGCCCTGGGCCTATGGGTGGTGTAACTACTGTACATGCATTTTTATATCCTACTAATTGCATTGTAGTGGTCAAACATGTCAATAGGTCAGTGGTTTAAGGAGCAGTTTAGTATAGGCCTACTTGTACTCACTGACACTGACTATCAATTGTAAGTGTCAATAATTGAACTGAATTTGGAAAGACTTTGATCTACAGTGTGTATGTAACGGAGGCTAACTAGCAGAGTTGGCGTGGAACGTTGGTAAACCTCCCTCAGAAAGCCTCATACAGTGTCGATGCTGCTGGGCCGGGAGACTAGTCTCTTGGTCCAGCGGTATCGTACTGTGTCTCCCATTGCCGGATCGTTGTAGTTGACGAGGTCGCACGTTCGATCCCCGAGGGGGGTGAACAGGTGCAAGATGACCCCCGTCACATGTAGAATACTTCACTTCTTGCTTTGATCTCGACTTTTACACACCTGCAAAAAATACCTAACTGGTGCTTAATTTCATCCTACTGAAGGGTACACCTAAAACATTTGTTGTGTGTGCGTGCGTGCCAGCTTTTGCCGGGCCCGGGACAAAGGCATTTGAAAGGGCCCCCGATCCAATACATACAATGTTATGAGGACCCAATAATGGGCCCCCTCTGCCCCTGGGCCCAGGACAACTGACCCCTTTGTCCCCCCTGTCGGCTTCCCTGCGTGCATATGTATGGGGAGAAGGATTGGAAGTTGTGGATATGTTGGCAAGGATTCTTATTTGCACCAGTGGGTGGAATGATGCCAAAATATTATGTGTTCAACTGTTAGATGTTCCACTAACTCAGAGAGTTATTCTACAGCTCTTCAGCTCTTCAGGTCTCTTCACTGTTCTTTTGTGCAGTCATCTAGTTTTTCTCTCGGATGCTTTGTGGGTGCTTTATTTGTGCAACATAACATGTTTTGTATTTTATTGCAGTTTGTAAAAGCTGTATCGTGAAATATCTTCAAACCAGCAAGTATTGTCCGATGTGCAATGTCAAAATTCACGAAACACAACCCCTACTGAACCTGAAGTTGGACAGGGTGATGCAAGATATTGTCTACAAACTAGTTCCTGGACTGCAAGAAAGTGAGTACAGCACTTCATAGCTTCCTTTTAACTACCTTGTCAATTCTGGTCAGTCACTATGCAATGATGAATTCGTTCCTCTTACAGTTAATGTTACATTTGTTTAGACAAAGCTTTTGTATTATGTGTGTACATGTGTGTGCGGTGCGTGCATGCGTGCGCTCACACTCACATGTGCATGTCTGTATCTTTCTACGGCATCTTTATGTGCTATTTGATTTGTTTTGTTTGAACAGATGAAGACCGAAGAATAAAGGAGTTTTATCAGTCCCGTGGCCTTGAAAGGGTCATTCAGCCGTGTGGAGATGGTAAGTTGGACAAGGTCCTGTTTTCATCGTTCGCATCTGAGGTTTGCTGTAAAGAAACCACTACAATGTTTGGGGTAGTAGGGAAACATTACATCTCTCAAAGATAATGCCATAGCCACAATAGTTTACACACAATAGTTTGACAGCCAGGGGGTGCTGTGGTACAGTGCGTTGATGTGCCCGACAGTGTCCAATCTTTCTCTCTCCCACTCACTTTCCTGTCACTCCTACCCTATCATGTCGAGTAGAGTCAGAAAAAGCCCCCCATAGAATGCAAAGAAAAATGTATAAACAACACATATTTCATCAAAACGGAATCCACTTATAAAGAAATACAATCAGTATTTATCCTTTGTCATGGACACCAAACATTAGCGGCTGCAACAGTTGGCTGTGTTACCTTTTGACAAAGTACTGTACCTGTCTGCTTCTGTGACGTATTGCCATTTTGTTTTTTTAGATATATCTCCTGACCATGGCAGATTACCTTACACCAGCTTCGACCACTCCAAGGCTCACTTCTACAGATATGATGAACAGGTGTCGCTGTGTCTGGAGAGGCAAAGGTAAATGCTCATATTCGGTTTTCATTACAGCAGATGGTTTCGCTGCCCCAGCTGTGACTCTGTTTTATACATTTCATATCTGAAATGTTTATCCAATGTGTTGATGCTATTCTAGGTTCTTGTTGCAAAGACATTGCGGATACATCACCTGCATCCACTTTCTAATGGCTCGGAGCCCTAGTCTAAAATGGTTCAATGAGTTCAGGACTGGACTGGAAATCTGACATACAGGACATTTTTCCGGTGGGCCAACAGTCCACAGGGGTTAAAGAAACACTATGCAACTTTTTCATAGTCATGAAATGGCTTGGTACTCAAGGTTTTGCTTGACTGACCCGTTATGGGGAAAATGGCAATATTTCCATCACCGCCTAGTGCTCCTGCTCCGAAACAGCACTTGCAGTTTTGCCTGGCGGCGCCGCGCCTTTTGTTGTTGTGGACTTTGCGGCCGCTAGGGGCGTCTAGATTTCTATGCTGTATGAGCTGAACGAGACCTATTCCCCTTCGTTTGCTAACTAAGCAGCAGCAGCTTGCTGAAAGCTGGCTACTGGCTAGCTGATTGTAAAATATCACGCTGGCATGCAGTGAAAACAACGAATGGGACTGCAAATAAATCACGAGATAATTGAGATGAAAGGTTTGGACAGGCAGTTAAATCGCTTGTGTGAACATTGGAAAAGGACTTCAAACCGGAGAGAGCCGAACGCCAAAAGATGGGGATTATCTCATTCATTCACTACACTGGGATTTACGCATTAGCATTCTCAAAACCCACGCCACCTCGATTAGTTTACAAAGCTACACAAATGTATACGAGTTAAAATCTGATGTCGCACATTTTATTTGATGTCAAAGGACACAATCAGTCGAGCGAGGCTAAAAATATATGTTGTTGCCGATCAAGAGGAGACAAAACGTGATCTCTAGCCGGCTTATGGATGTCCACTTTCACTTTCAACACCACACAAGATAAAAACGCGTCTTGTCACCTCGACTTCGAAATCTTTATTATGACAACAAAATAGCCTTTTGTTTCCTCGTTTTTCTAATGTACAGGTACTATATAGTTACTGGAAATGTGAAATAAAGACGGGAATATCTGCCGAGAACAAGTGGATCAAATAATATCCATCTGAGGGAAGTGCAAACATGATTGCAGTTGTGTGAAGTGAATTACGAAGCAGCGAACTCATAAGCAAGGGGGAGAATCGCACATATGATAAAGCCACTTAGAAGTGGAGAGAACTGAATGCAAGGAAGGGAATCTGGCTAATTACAGAAGACGAAGAAATTTAACTCGCACATAATCTCGAAGCCAATGTCTGTCTAATTTAGTTCAATGCACATTTTCGGCAAAACCACTAGAGGCCGCTATGAAGTTGTTTATATCGGTGTGTTTATGTCAAAGTTGCATAGGATATCTTTAATGCTATTGTTTTTGTTGATTCGATTGTTTTCCCTTGGTGGCCAGCCTGCAATGTAGATGGGTGTCCCATAGGTCTATCTTTAATAGACAGTGGACAGAGTGACTGGATATTATGATGTCAATCATAGCCCCCTGTTTTTCTATGATACTATGTGAGGGGCTGGCCTATGGCAAAAATAACCAGGCCTTTGTCAATCCCAGGCCAGCCTTGAATGAGTTTACACTCCCCCGTCATTAAAAAGAATTCAAAGCACATTTACCGTGTTGATTGCTGCCTTAAGCTGGTCACACACCAGAGGGTGGCATGAGGGCAGAGTCTCAGGCGGCGTGTTCTACTTGACCATTCACACTGATTACATCGGCGTGTATGGCCAGTCCTGCTCAAATCCCCCCCCACAGCCAGTGCTATTTTGCTCCTTTGTCATTCATTTCAACGGGACACCACTGGCCACCGCCATGAAAATTCCGCTCAAGTTGGATTTTCCGTCTCTTGTGCCGCTAACGCCATGTTGGTGTGGAAGGACTAATCTGTTTCCATGCATTTTCGCTGCCGCCAGTAAAAATCCCTTCTGTCCTGTCGACGGCGGCACAGCTGGTGTGAAAAGGCCCTTATGCTCTGAACAGATCCTACAAGAACCTCAAGTCCATTGCCAAAACCTTCCTGACAGGCACATTTTAAAACTACTTTTATATAAATGACTACAATAAAACTGTGATATGGTGTCAGTAGCTTTTACCTCCAATTGCATGTAGTTTTTCTCGTTGGAATTGTTGGTTCCTAAGGTCTGAAGCTCTATGGGAATTTGAATTGCGTTCCTGTGGACTCATCCCAAATAAGGTGAGGGTGAAGGCACACAAACAGCATTCTATGGAGGAGGTTAAAAATAGGCTGTAGGGATGACCGGTTTGATAATTTTGTGTCAAAGAACAAAATAAAGAACTTAGTAACTTAATAAGAAACTTTTGCATGTCCACCAGAAAGTTTTGTGTGCATTCCAGAAACTTTTGGATTTTTTCTCACAAATGTCATTGCAAGGGCTTCGTACTACTGACATGACCTTACCCATGGTAACTACTAGTGGGCGATATGGCAAAAAATCTCACATCATAATCTTTAATCAGGAAAAAGCCCAATAACAGGCATTTTAGGGCTAGAAACATCTTTTATTGTTTTTTTACCGTTTTTATTGAATATACTTGCAATTTTGCATGTGCAAGCATGTAAACAAACTAAAATGTAAACAAACTGGTGACACTCTGATAAAGTGCACTTTTGGAATGTATTTAAAAGTCAGTAAAAAATAAAAGTGAAGACAACAACACTATGTAAGTAAACGTCACTCTGATAAAGTGAACCTCATCACTCCATCTATGATTTCTACACTTGGGCAGATTGTGGACGATCTTTTACTCATTCTTATTCTTCAGAATTCAATATGTTCATATTGTTAAATCCTAGAAACAACCAACCATACTCTTTTCTCTACAATATGCAGTATGCCCTGATGCATACCGCCTGATGGCCATTGTTTATTAATATAGTTTCAAAACTTAGCCTTGAGCTGAAGGTGGCTAGTCCTTGGGGCAAGAACTTGTTTCGTCAGTGCAGATCAAATTCTCCCGGTTAGCCAAGGGATAGCAGCATTAGTTAATTGTGGTTATTTTAGTCTAATAAACACACCCATGTATTTGTGCTGTATCTTTTACACACGATACACACGAATGTCGGTGGGTAAAGTCTTTCATGTATTTTTGTTGAATGTAATTTGCCCCCGTTATTCGCCATAGGGATTTTCCCCTAGACACCAGATGCTGTTAAAATGATAATCCGTTGTATACAAAATGGCATCACCCACTTGTGAGTTCTATAGGTGAAGTAAACCTCTTGACTGCTTCTGTTGTCTGTCAGCTGAAAGTCAAATAAAATGTGATGTGTTGCCCCTTCTCACAACCTCTCAAGCAGAGTGCGATTATTGTACGACCATGTGTATTATCGGGAAGAAACTAGCTGGAGACAAAGCCATTCTTCGTGAGAAACAGTGGAGAAATACTCAAATGTGAATGGTGTGGCTTTAATCAATTGCAGTTGAACTGTGGATGCCAAAAGAGGGCGCCATTTGGCCTAAATGGACCATTCCCACAGTCCAAATGTAAGGAGTTGCTGGGAAAACTAGTTGTGTTGCTGCTGCAGTCATAGCATATACAGAGCACAATCTGTTCAGTTTGTGGATATCTACTCTCTTTTTTTATTTTTTAGCACTATAATGCAATGACAATGGTGGTAGGTCCCCTTCTCCTCCACTGGTTAAGTCTTCAGGGATTATACCTGTGCCCTGCCAACCAAAGAGTGCACACTGTTCCTGTTCACCATAATGACACGTATTTTCTTCCACAGCTCATCGTATCCAACAAAGGATAAAAACAAAATCACATTACAGGTATGTGTGAATGTTCTTATTCGGAGTTGTAGAATCTGGACTGACAGATTGTGGGATGCGAAGGGGAGCATGATGTAGGCCTATGTGAATGCGAATGTCTGAGTTCGGTCTGCTAATAACACATTCATTTTTTCTGTTTAACTACTATTTAATTCTTACATGGTGAGCACCTAGGCCATTGTTATGAGCAATTCTCAATTTCTGACATGAAACCTCAAAAAAAATATTCCTATGATTAGTTATTTAAACCACCAATATAAAGGACCAATGTAATGCCCATGAAATGCAACCAGTATGTACAAGCAAATACAAAGTGGTGAATCCCATCCATGTCAATGGAGAATAAAGAGACAATTATAGGACCTGCCTTTTTAACCTGCCATACCGAGGAACTACGCCAACCAGTTCTTCCCAACAGCTGGAAGAGAACTGCGGAGGCACCCACTATCCCGTCCAATCAGTTCATGTCTATGTAACTACTCTTCTACAGAAGTGAGAATAGCTGGCCAGTGCTGCAACAGTCTTTAAACTGACTATTTATTACAAAAAACTGTTTTAATTGCTGATAGTGATGTGTGTGAATATGTGTTTGGCTTTGCAGCAGAAGTTTGTGCGTTGCTCTGTGAGGGCAGAAGTGAGGCACCTGCGAAAAGTGCTGTGTCGACGTCTAAATGTGGAGAAGCACCAGGTTTGTGTGACAGCCAGTCCTACTCTCACTACAATGAATAGGTGTGATCCTTCTATCCCATCCTCCCTTTATTGTAACTTCTCCATGTAGCCTACTGCTTTTATCATGTATTATTACTTATTTTACCACGGTACTGTACAACGCTTTGGTCAGCCTGCAGTGTTTTTAAATGTGCGTTACAAATTAAAATTACTTGCTGAATTAGGAAGCATAACTTGACAACATTTAGTAAACTTGACCACTCTGGGCCACTCTAGTCCCCAAAACTAACTAACTAACTTTTGCGTTCATTACATTTCAAAATGGGACAAAGTGTGGTGCCTTTAACACATCTGTGAAAACTGTATGCAACCCTACTGGCAAAGTGTATTACCTATGCCAACATTAAAACTGTACCACTAAATATTGTCTGCATTGTTGTATGGGGGGAGATTAGCCAGAAGACAAAGGAGATCAAATAAATGATAAAATGTGCCATGATTGTGTTTTGGCTTGTCCATGAATTTGATACGCCTGTATGAACCTAACCAGACTCCATCCAGATTTATCTGTCAATGCATGAACCACTTTCATGTTCACTAGACACTAATGACGCTTTTTCAGGGGATGAAGTGCAATTTCACAAACTGTTAAGTCCACCTGTCAAAAAGCATTCAGCAGTATAATAGACGTGTAATATAATGTCAGACCTACAGTACGTACAATATGGGGTTACTTTGGCAATCTCGCCATATGATCAGTACATATTTGTATTACTAAACATATTTGTGTATCCGGATTTAGACTCGACTCTACTACAACAAAACACTTTGATTTGTTGCTCTCCTTTTTCCCGGCGTTGAATTCTGTACAAGACGCCATACAACAGGTAGAGATCATGACTCATGCTCTCTTATTTAAAACCAATAGAATTGTTCTTCCAAAAGCTGAAAATGTTCCCCTACATTAAAAGGACCCTTAAATCTAGGAGGGGCGTTATGCTAAAAAGTACTTTAGGGCAGCTTTATTGTTTCTAAAGGTGCTATACTGTATACTGTATAAATAAACAGACAAGTTTGACTTGTACGATGCTGCACGTTGCAGTCAAATCCCCTGCCATCGGTTCACCGTTTGCTATACTGATGTCCATACTGGCACCCTAGTCCACACCATCAAGGAACCGTCTTAAGCCACAAAAGGGTAAAGAGCACGAGGACACAGGATGGGAGGCAAAATTCAACAGGCCCCACAATTGGTGTTTGATTCATCCATCCTCCCTCGATTCCTTTGGGCAAAAACGGAGGAAGGAGGATGTGAGAGCAGAGGAATTGTATATTGATTTGAATGCAATATACTGTTATGTTTGGATTCAGGTCCAGATGCTGCTCAACAATGAATCCCTTCCTGATCACATGACCATGAAGAAGCTGTGGCTGTCCCACTGGTTCGGAAAGGTATGCCAAAACTGGTCATAATGATTTCATACCATTTCAACCTTTAAGAAGCAAGGAAAGACCGTTCTTTTTTGTGACTATTTACTGCACTAATAAGGTAAGCGTACCCATTAAGCCCACCAAAATCTAAATTTCTTTATTTTTCAATCATCTTCACACAATTTTTTTGGGAAATGATTTCTTAAATAGTAAGATTTACCTCTCTTCTCAATGTTTATCACTGAATTGATGAATATTTCAAAGTACAATATGAAGATTTTTTACGAGAAAAGTGAAAAGTCTGAATGGGCTTAAATGGTACCTTTGGTACCATTTAAGCCCACTTGTGTTCCAAATAAGCTCATATAGTTATTTCTCTATCAAAATACCTGGTGAGGTGTGTGAGTTGAGTTTAAACAGTGTAGCCTACATGGCATAAATGGTTTCAGATCAAAATATTTTTCCAAAATGTAAGATTTGCTCAAAAAATAATGCATAAAACCTAATTAAACATTACAGCATCTCTTACTTCATATACTTCATAAAATTCTTCATCCAAACAGAGAAATTTATTTTTTCTTATTGATTATTGTTAGTTCATTACATTACGCCTTTTTAACCAACAACTTGAGATTGTACAGCACTTTTGTATGTCCCTCAAAGGCATTTTTCATTAGCATGCATGCCAACTTGCATGCATTTCAATGGGGTGTACCATTTAAGCCCACCTAGTACCCATTAAGCCCGCCTATACAAAAAGCTATTTTATGGAAATAATCAACTCCACAAAACATTTCATGATGCATTTATTTAAAGATCAATGCCAAACAAACTGGAATATGCTTAGAATTCATACCTAACCACCTTAAGTCTTACGGTAGAGTAAGATAAAGATGGTGTGTGGTTGTATCAAGAGAATATCGGCGTTTGCTCGCTCATAAAACACATCTTTCCATTTGAAGGGAAATGCTATAATTTAGTAAAACACTGCATGTATATATATAAAAATCATTACATTTACCTCTTAGTTCACTAATTATGAAAGTATTTTCAAAATATTTGACTTAAACTAGCTGAAATTCTATGATTTCTGACATGTCCCAAAACAGCAAAGTTTTGAGGCAACTTCTTGTCAGTAGTCCTGAGACTGGGTTCACTTGGACGGGGATAACTCAACGATAAAAAATGTGATTTGTTTGCAATAAAAAACATTTTGTCAGTTACTAAACCCTTTCATTGGATAGGGTGATGAACAACAAAATTCACCTTTTCCCTTTCTTTAAATTAACCTCAAAGTTGAAAGTGGGCTTAAAGGGTACATGGGCTTAATGGGTACGCTTACCTTACCTGAGCTGGCTCTGTCCTGGGGAAGACTTTAAGGCATGGCGTGTGGGTGTAGGCCTATAATCTCAACTTAATCCTATATTAATGTACGTACTTTAAAAAAACTCTAACTAACTAGTTGGCATCTGCACTTATTGTCCTGTGCACTTTGTATCTGCCCGCGTTGTATGCTAAGTTGCTTCATTAAAGTGTCTGCTAAATGTAATATATTGTAATACCACTTTCTTCTTCTTTGGCTGCAAGTAATTTCTGTAAACTTGTATACTTTCCTCTGTCCTCATTGGAAACTTGGGTAAAATCACTTTTATATTGGACATTCATTTCACATTTCAGATAAATGTGTCATCTGAAAAATAAGCCATTGTCAAAACAACTTTGAAACGTAGTCAAATGTCCTCTCGCCGCAAGCCTTATTTTCTTTTCTAGATGTCACATTTGATTGTTAAATGAATGTCTTGTATAGAACTGACTACTCAAGTTGACAACGAGGGCAGAGGACAGAAGGAGAAATGACTTGCACCCTACTACGCACTCACTACTATTTAGTGTTTACACCACAGACTCACACTGAGTTCTCTCTTCTGTAAGCCAATTAGCAAGAGAGCAGCACTGTCAAAATGGGCCTAATTTAGAACTTGCTAAGATAATGACTAAGTTTGTGATTGTATGTCCTCGCATAAGTGCCTGTCAAATGGCCCATGTGTGTGTGGTGGTGTATTTTATGGAGATCGTCGATTCATCTTTGTTTTGTTGGAACGCTTTTTTTTATTAGCTTGTCTCATGTGCTGTATGGATTTCCATGTTGGTTAACATAAAAATAAGTTTAATCAATGATGCCAAGAAATGCAATAGGGTGTCTTATTTTAGGCCACGTTGATTCTAACAGTCACTTTAAGTGCATACAAATATTGAATGGAGTGCATTAACATATTTTTCTCTTTTTCTTCTTAAGGCTCAACCATTGGTTCTTCACTACAGCATCAAGGATAGACGCACAAGATAGGACTTTTGTAAAGGTTTATACAATTGTAAACCTGTTTTGTATTTGGTATAGTCTATTTTGATATTTTTTGTGTGCCCACATTTTTTTATTTTGTTTTGTACTTTAGAAAAATAAATTCTTGTGTTTAAATTTTAAAATTGTGAGTAAATTTGCTTTGGATTCTTGTGGGATTTTACAGCAGGAGTCCAGGAGATTTCCATGTGCACTGACGCGATCCAACACTAGATGGCCATGTTTCCATTCCTAGAATAATACCGTGAATTTTGTCAGGCAGTTTAAGATAAGATAAAACTTTATTGTCTTTTACACATTAACAGTTTGTGTATTTTATTTAGAATTCATTAACTGTTATTCTTAATATTTGTGGTGAACATTGTCACTGAGACAGTGGTGTATGTTAAATTATCAGTAAAATTCAGTTTAATATTTCTCGTTGTTCTTGCAGTAGTAGTGAACAATCTTGTGTTATAGACGCATTGAAATCTGCAGTGCAAAAAATGTGTTACTTAGCTTTATTCACATCTGTCATTTCTGGTTGCTGCAGATTTCATTAGCCTATTTGTTAAAATTGAAAGTGGTGTAGTAAACCTTTTAAAGCAACAGATATACAGGCTGTCTTGGACGCCTCCTTCAGTTTTGCAGATAAGCATTTATGGATTGTTTTCATCCACTTTAGCCTGAAGTGAATATCAACAAAGACTAGCTAAATTAAAGTTTAAGAAATTATCAGCCAGGTGAGGTAAATAAAACAAAAAAGAGAGATAAGCTTCAGCCAAGGGTATGAGGTATTGCCGTACCACTTGTGTGTTTTCTATTATCGACTATCTCAAGATAATGTGTAATAAAAAATAGACCATGTCTATGTCTCGAATCGGCATAGACGAAAAAACATAAAACACCTGAAACAAACACCCTGAGTAAAATGAAGGTTAAATGCAGCCTATAGGTTATGGTTTTGCAATAAATTCATAGGCGTTCACGGCTGTTCCCATAAGTTAATGTCCGTCGTTAGATCATTTTACAAGATACATTTTCTTGTGTGTGCGCGCGCGTATGCAGCCTATTCGCTTATATTATCAACTGAAGCAAAATGTGCGTCATATCTACTTGATATATTAATAATTTTGCATTGTGTTATGGTATCCCAAGTTAGGCTGTGGATTTTTTGTATTATTAATTAACCCATACACAACCTTTGTTTTGTCTGTAAACCATAAGTGGTTTTCTATTGGAATGCGTAATGTAGCACATTCCTCAGTCTGTTATTGCGAGTTCTTTATGAAATGATGTGACATCAGTGGCCTAGCAATGAAGAGGGACAATGAAGTTGTCCAATCAGATTTCTGCGAATTATTACACGAATAGCCATGGCTGTAAGGGTATGTTTTCAGTCTATTCAAATTATTGTGCGAAAAGCCTATTTATTTATTTTTTAATCATTATTTATTTTATTATTATTTTATTATTATTCATTCGCTTCATTAATTTTGTTTCAAACGATACATTTCGTATTGTAGACATGTAGGCTATGAGCCACTGTGTCAAGTAAAACGTGCTTCCTCACCGGAGCGCACCTCACAACTGATACTACCCGCACACTCAATAAGGCCTCTCTCTCTCTCACACACACACACACACACACACACACACACACACACACACACACACACACACACACACACAATCCTGGCATCAAGCGGTTTGGCGCGTGTAGGTTGCAGACACTGAAACCTCTAACATTCACAAGAGAACACACATTTGTGTGTCAAGATAACTCTAATTTTATTCGTTGTGCCAGTTTGAGCGATATCTTTATATTGGCATATTCGATGATAACCTCCATGCACCATAACTTTGTTTACGCGTAATGGTACATGGGCACCACTTTGCACAGAGCAAAACCCAGAAATGCATCTAGGCCCAAATGCCACTTAACAAAAAAAACATAATGGTTAAACAGCTTTACTTTCGTGACATCGAGGTGTTAAGACTCAAAAAAGTATGGGGTGGGGGTCATCCAAAGCGGGCAGTGAGAAAACTCCAAGATTTGTTAACCCTCTACACAATGTGCTCGTAAAAATCTACTTGACATTTCAACCCCGGCTATTCCAGACGATTAGGCCAATTGTGCGCGCTGGCGGTCTGTCCTCTTCTTGGCCACATTGGCTCTTCCTTGATCTCGTTACACGTATTACAAATGGACTGAATAGATATGCAGCAGACGGCGGTGGCATGGTTAAGGATGCAGGAGAGAAAGGCAACAACGCACCCATTTCTCTTGCCCCCTATTGAGGTTTATTCATTAGGAACCCAATGCTATTCAATTGCTATTCATGGGCGTTTTTTAACACATGCGTTTAAACGGGCACAGATGCGTGCCATTCTTTCAGCGCCCACTGAAGCTGTTTTTGTACGACAAGGCGGGTTAACCTAATCAATCACCTTGACTAGTTTATGTTAAGGGAAATTCATAAACCATATGGTACTAGGGCGCTGGCAATCTTTTTGTTGCCAGCCCTAGGCTCTAACCTCCTTGTGACAATTGTTATTTTTTTGTTAGTCCTCCAAGTGGGAGTGACGGGAGGGGAGGGGATGGGGGTCTGTTGAAGGCGACCATTTGCCCCAATTGTCCCTAATTGGGCCCGGGCCACTTAACGCAAAGAATGTGTTAACAAGTCTGAAAGGGAAAACGAGTTAAATAGTATTCATGGCAACTGTTTTTTCTTTTTTTTTTCAATAGGCACGTTTTACTGTCACAAGCCGCAGTGTCACTCGTGCTGTACCCTAGTCACTTGTGTTGGCACATGGTACCCACGGGTCACGGCCAGCGCATGTGGTCAAATGGTGAAACAGAACACACACATTAACTAGCAATAATATTGAATTCTATAATACTGTACAAAGACTATCGTGACCAAACAACTATGTGGATGAGGCACTGGAGACAGTTATGTATATCACGCCAGAAGACGTCATGAAATATCATATACCCTTTATTTACATAAATGATGATTAAATAGAACGTTACAATAACCTTAGCGCAGAAGATGCATTGTAATTAAATTTATACACAATCTCACCCACGAGTTAACTTGAAGACATTTTTTACATGTGGTATTTGATTTACCTGCTATTAATGTCTACCCTGAATGGGGTATAATTTAAATCTGCAATTTTGATTCATATTTCCCCGTTGTATACAAGTGAGTTATTTTAGGGATCTGTCGTGTCTTTATCAACCGTATAAATATATAAATTTATCAGTGAAATTTTGGGTTGAAAATTACATTTTGGCAGATATGTTTCTTTAGCAGCTATAACATAAATGCTTGAATGATATAAGGAAACAATTGCACAACTTTCCCCCGAAAACATAGTGAAAAAACTTAAAATGTACATACACATGTCGCAGTCTTGATCCTGTACCATAACCTCTAAGTATCTTTCACATCCTATTGAAAGAAATGTATTCCTCAAATAATGTCTTCAGGGTGAAAGTTTGGCATCCTTTTAGCTTTTACCATCCTTTAATAAATTAAGCACAGAGAGGAAAATCCCTTTCGTTTTTCAAGTTCTCCAGAGGAGCAAACGTCCGTGCAAAAAAGTTCTGGGGGGTTGGGGGGGAGGGGGTGTCTCAAAATGCGGGCCAAACTCAATCGTCCACTTCGATTTCCTCATCCTCCTCCGAGAATTCGTCTGTGGTTTGGCCTCTGGACGAGGATGGGGACTGGGGGAAGACTCTGTGTCCTTGCGAAGAGGGGGAAATGCTGGGGGAGATGGCACCGGAGCTACTCTGGGGATCATCAAGGTCCTCCATGCTGACTAGTTTCTGTAGGGTTTGCGGGGGGATTTTTTTGAGGGACTCCACGTCCGCCTTCATCTCCTCCAGGTCTCGTTTGAGCTTCGCTCGCCTATTCTGGAACCAGGTGATGACCTGTGCGTTGGTCAGGCCGAGTTGCTGTGCTATCTGGTCTCTGTCAGCCGGCGATAAGTATTTCTGGTACAAAAAGCGCTTCTCGAGTTCATAGATTTGGTGGTTGGTAAATGCAGTGCGTGACTTCCGTCTCTTTTTGGAGGCCTGTCGTTGTCCGAAGGCGTTCAAATGCTCCCGGCCTAAAAACAGATACAAACACAAAACACATGAGTTCATGTGGACAGTGAAAGACAAGTTAGGCTAGCGCCCCCCAAATAGCGCATTCGCAGATGTAGGCTATGAGGAAACATACAGGCCCCAGAGTTTGCATACAGCTGCAAAACAGCTGTTAGGCTTTCACAAGGACAGAAAAACACCATTTCAACACGGTTATGTTAGGATAGATGGGTAGGTCAGAGATCTTTGTTCAAACGAGCACTTACAGAAGTTCCCTATAATGTTTGTAATGTACCATGTCGAGCCATGGGCTTTTATGGCTTAGGTGCTGCCTACAAGCATGGAGGCAATGACACTAGTGACATCTCTTTTAGCCATATGGTCTCAGTATTACGTAAAAATTGAAATACACATCAAATAATTGGAGATTGCCATACCGTGCCAAGAACGGCAAACCATTTTACGCAGCACTTGGCTGAATAGATAATTTCAAATTTCTTCGATGGTGTTGTTTGTTTATGTTATATCATAACCCCAAATATGGTAAATGAACTTGGACACACATAGTTATTGTAGCTACTCATGCATTCATACAAAAGTTATTGTCCAGATGTGCTTACAACAAATTGCGCATAGTCTCTTGCCAGGGTAAGACATTATTTAACATTAAGTATAGGCCTATAACATTACCATGACACTTTCTGCATCTGTTCAAGATGAGTTTAACCGTTGCAGATATCGAGGCTGCACAGTTAAACATTCTTCAGCAGCATAGTGAAACCTCCATTAATGCTACAGGAATGCATTAGTAGTATTGAAAGTTGCAAACACAGCGCAATGTCAGAACAAATAAAGTCAGACAGCATTAGAGCAAATGTTATAGTTTACCTTCTGCTGTTTGTATAAGGCTGACTTCCAGACCTTTAAATGTTTTGCTGGCTAGTTCCTCCAGAGCGCATAACGGCGAAGAGGGAGTGGTAATACCGTTCCTAGCTGCAGTCGAGCCGGTCACTTTCTCCAGGACGCGGGGTGGACATAAACTCGCCACTGATTTCTTCACCGACGGTTTGTTCAAAATATCCTCAATGCTGAAGGGGGTGAGCGGTTTGTTGGAGTTCGCCGGGGGTGGGAGCTGGTCCAGAGGACCCCGTCTCCGCTCCTCGCCACTGGACTGCAACACAGATCCTGCCTTCATGTCTTTACTAGAGGTCATCGCAGTCCCAGAAAAAAATAGTTCAGCAACCGTTACTTATAGCATTCAACTGCTCGAATAAATGACCACGGCTGTTTTCTTTCTTCATAAAAACTTCTTAGATGGCCACTTTAGCTGACCTTAGACGAAACTGTCGATCTACTTCTGCTTCAACTGTTGGTCTAAAACCACCATGCTTCAGGCGTGGGCTGCAGTCTCACAGACACACGAGTTGTATTCCCCGACGAAAGTCCAAGTTCTTCTGAGGAACTCCATGAAGATCTTAGGAACGTATATCGGTACTGGCCACGGGTCGATTCGCTGCAAGGAATAAGCTGTCTCAAGGAAACAAGAAAGAGCAAGCAAGTGCTAACGAGTTATTGTTGATTGGGCGAAGTTCAATTAGAGAAACACTACACTACTTACTGACCCGCTGCTCGGTCTTAAAGGGCCAGCCATAATAATTAATTGGTCGCGGGAATAGGAGGAGTTTCCTCGCTGTGTTGCCGAAGTTTTAAGGGGGTGAGCTAGCTCGCAATGTTTTTGCATCCTCCATCTCACTCCCACTTATGGAGACCACGTGCTCCCACGTATAGCCCTCACTGATAAGGCAGAACGTCTATAGCGCGAATATCAGGAACTGTATTGTCCTGGTTTCATGGGTGCAAATCACAAACGCCCATTAAGTGGCTCCACTCAGTGGATGGGGAGGTGATATGAGGGAGATGATACCATTAGCTGCACTAAACTTTAAAGACAGAATAAGAGGACAGAAAATGTAAATAGTAACAAGGTTTAAATTAATGCGTAATGGGACATCACCAAAGTCTCCCAGTGCATGTTTGTAACATGGCTGGTGGCACAGAGCAATGTACACAATTTAGGCTACATTTAAATTCGTAAATTATTATTATTATTATTATTATTATTATTGTTATTATTGTTGTTGTTGTTGTTGTTGTTGTTGTTATTATTATTTATCTTGATATTATTATTACCCTGTTATTTGTGGGTTATTACTATTGCTAACAGAAGGTTACTTGTTAGGCTTGGCTATGACATTGTAAGGCCATGCTACCTTACATTTATTTTGCTGTGGTGTGCCTAGCTTTATGGAGCAAAGGCGACACAAGATATTACTGTTTTGATAAGGAAATTAGGCTGTGTTGAGCTGAGGACGCCTGACCACTTGGTCGATAGAGCTTGAGCGGAGAGAGGGCAACCTTGAACTGCCTAAATCGGAGCAAGTTGTGTGCATTGATTGGACTCCTGTCCTCTCATAACGTACCATTAAAGAGGCAGAAGGAGTGAAGAGCTGGGTGTGATTAGGAGAGGATCGAGAGATTACGGACAAGTTTGTGAGAGATACGCACAGCACTTGCAAGCCCCCTCTAAATGCCATCCAAATAACACGCCGATAAGTATGAAGCCGTGACAGGGCTTGTGCGCCACTGACAGATCTCTGATGCGCACGGAACGGTGCTCGCAGGCAGGTAGGGTACCGAATTCGTGAGGCAGGGCTGCGCAATTAACGTGGTGCTGATTCCAGCACAGTGGCTGAAGTGGATCACACAAAATATGATGATGGTGGTGGGGGCAGTAGTCTATATAACGCTCTTGAAAACTAAATTAATACACGGAAGAAAAAAAACAAGCAAAGAAACAAGTAATGGGAGGCAGGAGACAAAGGTAAGAAACGGCATTTCAGCGTTTCCTATTTGTTTTGCTATTACAGACAATCGATCTGTCAGATCAGACGCCCACGGATACTCCAGAGATGTGTCAGACTACAGCATAAAGAGACTGTATGCAGAGTGGGCTGTATTCATGATCCTAAAATATTCTGAAATGCCTGGAGTCGCCGAATATATAATTTATAGGCATTTCCTCACAAGAATGTAATTCATTAATGTGCAATTGTTTTTAAATGTCAGTGTGGTTAACAGTGCTTAATAAAACTTTTTTTTTTAAAGCAGGAAATCTCTTTCAGTAGCCTATATGTGTTTTAGTGTTTTCTAAAAACACAATTCTTTGCCTGAACATGTATTGTGTTATAACATTGTTATTTTTTGCTCACTGTAAAATATATGCACAAATATCATTACCAGTGATTTATTAGCTAGTAGGGGATATTGTGTTGTTTTATTCGATACCCTATTCGTGCACCATCCTCAAGGAGCACCTTACCCATATACAACTGCCCATTAGATTAATGAATTGCCACAGTGCTACTGTTTCATCACAGGGTGAATTTGGTGACATGAAGTAGATGAAGTGGCCTTTGGTAATCCTCTGATAATCCTTTGAGTTTGTGTAATTGATTCAACTGATAGCTGTTCCCCAAAAGTGGAGTGGTGCTGATGGAGCCAGACCTCCGTGGAGCATGGGCTTTGTGTATGCCAATAGCACCATATGGTGACATTCGTGTGGGGACAAAAGGCAGCTAAACAGCGAAGGCATTAGATGAGGAAACGATAGTAGCAGCATGTGTAATGAATATTGTTGAGCAAATACACATTTTACTGAACAAAGCATGGCACACAAAGTAACCTATAGCCTACATCGCAATCAGCACGACAATGGGAAGTTTATTGCAAAAACTAATGTTTTAAACAGCTTTAATACACATCCACATGCTGCCATTAAAATGTTATACTAATCAACAATTATTCTTTAATATGCAAAATAAAACATAGTTAACATTAGTAATTATTGAATTTAATTGATAAAAATAGCCTGGTGATTAACAGAAGTCTGTGACTGCGGTATTACTTGTCGCAATATAGACTGGCCTTTAGATTTATTAGCTTCTCCTCTTTTTATGTGGGCTATGTCATTTCTGTTTTAACTTGAAACGCCACACATTTTGTGCATCATTGAAGCCAGGCAGTGTGTAAACGACCACAGTAGGGTACTATAAATAGTGGCATAGCCGTGACCCACATGCACATTCTGTTTGGATCGTTCGCCTCATTTGCCTCAATTGTCAAGGCAAATGAGCAACAAGATGGTATCAAACAGGTTTTTATTTGCCGTTAATTACAACCTCTTGGGCTGTATGTAAGCATCCAGGACAACTATATTATGAAACACATTTCGAGGAACTGGACAAAATGTGCAGTCGATATTTAAACAGACGGACCGCACTAGAGAAAAAGGCACCGCGCATAACGACGCTATCATACTGTAAGTACATACAACGTGGAGTCATGCGAAGGATGCCCCTTTAGCGCCAACAATAGCACTTTTCACAGCTCCCTCGAGGAAGCGGGCCAGCGTTACCGAAGCATGCCTGTGCGGAATAAGCACGGGGTCAGATTTCCCTCAAATGCGGCAAGCATTATTAGTCGCACGGATAAACCCGCAGATATCCACTGTCCAAACATATCTGGAATGATCTTTGCGGATTTAAACGGCGCAGTGCTAATTCGAAAGGTTTTCACAGGCCTAATTTAAACGTTAATTAGAAACAGAGCACCTGACATCATCAATCATCAAGCCTAGGGGGAGCTGCGTGCATTTTTGCATGATTCTATCTCCTGTGTGTGTGTGTGTGTGTGTGTGTGTGTGTGTGTGTGTGTGTGTGTGTGTGTGTGTGTGTGTGTGTGTGTGTGTGTGTGTTGCAAGTTTTGATATTCTGAGGCAGAATGTCACAACTGTGGATGCTAGTCACAAACACAAGACCTTTACAGAATTACATGTTTGTGCTAAACACCGGTGTCTGGTTGTGAAATGTAACTGAATTCATAATCATTCAACACCTCGCCATAACATATCAACGACCATCTCACTTAGAGAAGAGTGATGTATCAGATGTATGGAAGCAATAGGCCTGTGCATTCAGCATTAGGCCTACTCGATAGAAAATTAATCCGTGCGAACTTGACCCTGACGTGTCACATTAACGAAGCTATTCCAAGACACGGAAAATCAATCGAAATTCAAATCTAAAATAGCACTGATGAAGCTCTGGGTGTTACTGCTATGCCCTGCGTTAATCTTTCGCCATCACCATAGCCGTCCTTGCTGCTGACCGTTCATATTTCACTTTTGTGGGGTTTTTTTTTTCTAAAATCGGGAAAACTCCATGTCAACAAATGTAGGCCTACATTTATTTTTCTACAGCATAGGCTGCTTGAATATATAGCCTATCAGGCCTACTTCATGTAAACAAAAAATCCTACATAGCCCCTCGCATAACAATCAAGCATTTAAAATATTGGTGGTGCCCAAATTTGGCACGCGTAAAGGCCATGTCCAAAACGAATGGAGTGATGTTGGCGAGGACACTGCAGTACCCCTTTTCCCGTTGTGTTTATTTCCATCGTAGACACGCCTCTGTGGTCTGTCCAGTGTCCCGGGAATAAATGTAATGGACACCGTGCGAAAGACAGGCGTGAAAGCACCCCCTACGACACCTGTAATAATCTCTGGACTATGCAAATCGGGGCCTCATCGACAACATTTTATTGCGCGTGAGATGTGTTGCAGCGCGTGAGATGTGTTGCAGCGCGTGCGCCCCGAAGGGAAACTTGTCACGGTGCAGTTGACCTGATGCATGCTGTATTGGGTTACCGATTCTGCAACAATGTGAACGAGGGTCACACCTCTATCAATAGGCATGGACATTGTGAACAGTTCAGTATATAAATTCAGTTCTATAGAATCGTCAACACCCCTGGATTTAATTGTAAATATTAATCGTATGTACGTGCGTAAATCCATGGATGCATGAAGTGTGTGTGTGTGTGTGTGTGTGTGTGTGTGTGTGTGTGTGTGTGTGTGTGTGTGTGTGTGTGTGTGTGTGTGTGTGTGTGTGTGTGTGTGTGTGTGTGTGTGTGTGTCAGAGAGAGAGAGAGGCGGGGGGGCGTGGCTCATTATTTATTGAAATGCTTTATTTTGCATTGATCTTCTTGGTAATTTCAGGTTTCTGTGATTTCAGTCCAACTTGTTGATGATGTAAAGCCAGAAATATTACATTTCATAGCAATTGCGTACATCGTAGATGCTGTGAATTAAACTATTGGGGGGAAAAATACTGAACTGTTTTCCATTATTCGATGTTTTAGAATATGTTTACTGAACACATTCCAAATTAGAAGGGTGCAATATTTTTCACAATAGTTATGGCTATTAAACGAGGTCGACTACAAAGCATTCTTCTGTGGAAAGAAATTGAGTTGGCGCATTTTTCTTTCTCCTAGATATTTTGGATATTTTTTCATTGCCATGGAACTGTAACTGTTAATATGCCAATAAACACATGGATGCAGTTGATCATTGTATTTGGTCTCACTTTTGTTGATTTCTTGATTCCTCACACGCTCCCAATTTACCATGCTACTATGGCACAATTATTCAGTCAGCCAAATGTTCAAATGCCCATAATCGTTAGGATTATAAAACAATACGATACATCAGCGTGTTATTGACAGAGAGAGTGAAGGCTTCGGTCGGTTTACTGCTTGTCGAATCGAAAGTTCATTATTTGTCACCTCAGCATGCATCGGAAATTCATTAAGGGCAATTATGGGAAGCACGCACGTGGCTGCGCGAGGAGGGACGTCCTCAGTGAGCATCTCCTTTGATTAGGGGGCCACCACCGGAGAGGCTTTGAAAACTCGTCCACTCACACAAAATAGCCTACACAGGGTCCCCTGCCCGGACACAAATGCGCATTTCCGAGGGTTATCCACCGAATGATAAACACCCATTAACGTTACCCCCCAAAACAACACTTAGAAACAATAACAATCAAAGTGCAGACTCCACACGCTATTTGACACCACAGGTTCATCTGGGCTAGTGTCATGTTCCAAGGTATTTAGTACCTGTTGGATTCTTCTCGTTTGGATGACAAATGTTCGGATGCCCTGCAGGGCACCCGTGCAGTGTCACAAATACAGCGTGCGCCAAACGGCGCCTCTGTCTGCTCGCCGGCTCCCGCAGACGACGGGGATCCGGGCCCCACGGGAGTGGTGTTTCCCCGGTGGTAATCCTCGGCTGGGGTCCGCTTACGACCATGAAAGAGAGGGCAAGAGGTTTTAACTTCTCCTTTGGTGTCTGTGTGAGATCGGGGGATAAGTAAACGAACGTGTTTGCTGAAGAAACGCCACAGGAAACTACTTTAAAAGTAGTAAAGAGGCTTGCTGCACCCTTTTATATTGGCACTTGTAAACAAACAGAATGAATTGGTGTTAAATACTCATAGTAGCCAACAGCCAAGTAAATATTTGTGTTGCCTGCTTTGACTAGATAGCCTACTCACACACAAGCTCACACGTGCGCGCTATATACTCACACAAACGCACTTTTTTCCCCTTATTAGCATGAATGGAATCACATGACCATTTTTGCATTTTTATTTAATTATAGGGCCCACATTTATCTGGTTTTAGTCTACGTAGCCATACCCTGCATTTATACAGCAGTATACTACCACTTGTATTAAGTAACAATATTAAAACCAACAATAATAACAACTGCTATTTTGATGAAAACAACAAAAATAACATCAATAATAATAATAATAATAGGCTAATAATAATAATAACAACAACAATGATAATAATAATCTTACATTTAATACTGGATACATTTTGAGAATAGCACATATTCAGTTCTTGAGTGTCTCAGAATTTAGGTGACATACATTTCTTAAAATGTGCTGGTTATTTTTTCCATAATTTATTGTCTCAATATTATTAGCATTGAGAGAGTAAGGCAAGTCATGTTACAATTTTAGTTGCAAGTAATTATCATGTAATAATATTACCATCATAATATGAAGATGTAGCCTATTCCCAATGTCCAATTGCACCCTGCCTTGCATGACCAATAGCCTATTAGCCTATTAGCATGTATCTATACTTCTGTCTATGTAAAAATGTCTACTTAGAGTAGAAAACACACAACAGTTATATTTCCCTCCCTGAGCCCCTTTCTGTCTCTCCTTGTCACATTTACACATTGTGCCATTTCTCTCTCACACACACACTCAAACACACACATACGCGCATACACACACGCACAGGCGCACACAGTGAGAGTGAGAAAGTGAAAGTGGCAGAAAAAGAGAGGATGAAAAGATTATAGCGAGAGAAAAATATAGGCAGTTTAAGTGATGGTGGGTCGTATTTCCAATCCCAATTTATGGTACTTCTGAAACCATTTACCATTGCCCTCCTCTCCGCCACTACTGGAACACATGCGTTATGGAATTATAATGAATGAGTATATGTATAAGGTATAAAGTCATGTACAAATAGTGATCACATACTGTATGCCTTCTTTAAATACACCCAGTGCACCACACCATTCCCGTCCTCTCTCAGGCACACAGGTACACACACACACACACACACACACACACACACACACACACACACACACACACACACACACACACACACACACACACACACACACACACACACACACACACACACACACACACACACACACACACACACACACAGCCTGATATCACCGGAGAAGAGTGGAGGAGTTGCTGTGCCTTCCAGAGCAGAGGGGAGTGGTGATGGATGTTTGCCTTTGAACATGGCGTCATCAGGAGTCGTGCCGGAGGAGAGAGAGAGAGAGGGACGGAGCTGATCAAAGTCAGAAGGCACTGTGGGCCACCGGCACACACTCGGCTGGGGAGAGCTCGGCACAGGCTCCCCTTACGATACACCACCATCACTACTACCATAGACATTAAGACACGAATACAGGGTCCACTTACGATACACTTCCATTGAAACACACGCATAGTACACACATTTAGTACGCACACATACACTTACGACACCCCACCACCACCGCTTACATGAAAATACACACACACAAGACACACACACACACACACACACACACTACAAACACACACTTAAAACACCCCACCACCACCACTAACATGAAAAGACACACACACACACACACACACACACACACACACACACACACACACACACACACACACACACACACACACACACACACACACACACACACACACCATATAACAATCCACATATGATACTTTACCGCTGCTATGGACATACACACATTGACACAAATGGACTGCAAGAGGTTGTTATTCTCTTGGAGGCCATTGGGGGTGGTGTGTTTGGGAATTCTATGGTGTAGATTGGACCGATAAGGTTGTATACATGCTATGGTAGTGTTGCTGATGCTTATCTGGGTGAAAGCAATGGCTCAAAGTATGTGTGTGTGGTCCCGGCATCAGCTAACTGGACCAAAATGCACATACACAAAGCCAATGTGCAAAAGGATATTAACCCAAATAAAACTACATCTAGGCTATATATTCCAATTGTGTGCATTTCTTTTGATTGTTTGGGTAATGTTGCACGCATAAGCTGTTTATAAAATAGAGAAGAACCTTACAGTGCTTTTTGAGCTTTTTTAACATTTGTAATGTGTAGTACATATTTATTCATTTTTAAAGTCATGTCATGCATCACATAGGATTTTTACACCGCACTGCAGTTGCAATATATATTACCAAGCCATCTCAATTTACTCCAGGCTTTTCGCTATAACCGCAGAAGGGGTGTTTTAAAACGTGTCCAGCGATGGCAGTGCGAGGAGCGTGTAGCAGCTAGGGGCTTATGAGGATAAATCTCTATGTACGTTTCACTGTGTGTTCCTTGGGAATCGCCACTGTATCAATCACAGCAATTTTTTAGCCCCCTTTCCACAGGGGCGCCTGGATGGGGGGGAATCAAGAGTGGAAAAAAGAGGAAAAAAAAACATCCATTAATGTCCACCTCAGCTAGGGGGTAATAAGGGTGGATACTGCATAACAGTTTCTGAGAGGAAGAAGAAGAAGAAGAAAACGAAGAAGAAGAAGAAAACGAAGAAGAAGAAGAGGAAGAAGAAGAAGAAGAGGAAGAGGAAGAAAGAGAGGGGGAGGGAGAGGAGAAGAGTAGCTATTTTTCCTCAAGAAAGACAATAGGCGTTCTGGCAGCAGTGGAGGACACCTAAGTGCCGAGGTGTAGGTTGTTGCAGGAGTGAGTCCATGTTTTGCCCCCTCTTCCCTTCTCTTCTCTTCTCTTCTCCTCTAATCCCCTTTGCTCTCTTCTCTTCCCTTCTCGTCTCCTCTGGACACCTTTGGTCTTCTCTCCTTTCCTCTAGTCTTCTCTCTTCTCCTCCGTTCTCCTTCGTCCCTCTTCCATGAGGTTTTGATTAAGCTCTGATCAGTGCCTTGCCCTCTGCCTCTCTCTCTCTCTCTCTCTCTCTCTCTCTCTCTCTCTCTCTCTCTCTCTCTCTCTCTCTCTCTCTCTCTCCAGCGCCACTTCGCTCCGAAAGACCAAATGAGGAAATAGCCTGTCTGGGTGATGACAGAGCCCTGCTTGCTTCGTATAAGATAAATGACCCAAAGTATTAAAGTTTAACACTTTGACAAAACCCACCTGATCTGGAGGGATTAATGCAATGAAAAATCCATCTGTGAGAGGGCTCAGAGGAGAGTAATGACCCAGATCTCCGAAGGTCAAACAATAGTTAGGATAAGTACATATCCAGTGAGGAGTGCTGATCTTTCCCAAGGCTTATGCTTAGTAATTAAATATATATTGGGCTGCAACTTTCCCAAGGCGTGTATTTAGTAAATACACTGTAGGCTACCTACGAGTCATATACCCTCACACTGCTCTGCACTGCATTGCCCGCTTATGCTCTGACACACTCAACCCCTCTCTTTCTCTCT
>NC_085878.1:13315739-13320739 GCF_034702125.1 Engraulis encrasicolus
TGTTCAATTTCTACTTTTTGAAGTTGTACTGTCTCCTCTATGGACCCTCCCTTGCATCTCTGCCAGCTTCACCATAAGTCACTGGCACTGACGTGATTGCCTTTACTGCATTGCGGAGACATGCAAACATCTGGGTGATTCAAGAGTGTATACAGTGTAAAAAAGACCCCAGGAATCGAGCATGACGCTTGCACAGAGCAGAGGGATGGTATACATCCTGTAATCGCATACTTTACACCATCTTTTTTGTCTCGAGTTGTGGGAACTAAAGATGGACGTGGTGCTGGCCGATGGGCCAATGGACCTGTGTGTGTGTGTGCGTGTGTGTGTGTGTGTGTGTGTGTGTGTGTGTGTGTGTGTGTGTGTGTGTGTGTGTGTGTGTGTGTGTGTGTGTGTGTGTGTGTGTGTGTGTGTGTGTGTGTGTGTGTGTGTGTGTGTGTGTGTGTGTGTGTGCGTGCGTGTGTCTGCAATCTCAGATGACCAGCTCTGATGCAACATGACCATAATATCACTCTCTGCCTTGTCTCAGCATTCAGGTTTATCAAACTTTTATCTCTTCACAATGACAAAAATAAGTGATGTCTTGTGAAGACAAAAATAAGGCAGAAGACAGATAACAGAAAAGACATCCAAAACGCAGCGAAATGGGGCCACATGTTTCGTCTCATGGGCCCATAAGCATAAATGCAATCAACAAACACATACGTCGAGCCCAAACACCACAATGCAACACTCTCTCTATGGTGAGGTAATAGATGTTGGTGGACGTTCCCTGCCCCCCAACCCCCAACCAACACCCCCCACCTCGCTCCCCTGCACAACCCATAAGCAGCCAGGAGCAGTTTCACCCGAACCGCTCTGGAGGACACCCACGGCCCTGTGCTTGATAGGGGGGGAGGCCGGACAGCCAGGCTGCCAGGCAGCCAGGCAGCCAGGCACGAGTGGCGCTCATCACCAGGACCAGAGGCAATAAGGAGACGCAGATTAAACAGTATGGAAATGACGGGGCTACAAAAGCCCGGCGGCTTGTCATGGAGGCAGCCAGTATTGTATCCATATGTATTGAACAGCGAAGCCGTCACGCAGGGTGACAGTCCCATTCATCACGCACAAAGCCAGCCCTGTCACCAGGCACAATGGACCCTGTCCCCAGCACAGTGACAGCCACAAAATGAGCAGTCGCAAGTCCAGTGGAGGGAGTATTTAAATCTACTGTTTGTTTTTCTTCCACTCTCTCTCTCTTTCGCTTCTTCCCTCTTCCTCTCGTTTTTTTTTCGCGCTGTCTCGCTTTTTTTCCTTCTTATCCTGTTTAGGCACTAGCTGGTCTCCTCCCAAGCCATTTCCTGAAGAGCCAGACTAGACTGGGTTTATCATGTGGCTTTATTGAAGATGGATATATGAAGTTGAACCATACCAGACCATACCATACCATACCATACCATACCATACCATACCATACCATACCATACCATACCATTCCATACCATACCATTCCAAACCATACTATCCTACATGTGCCATATCCTGTACATAATGAACTGCAACATTGTACTGTATACTGTATCATACCACACCATATCACAACACATTATCTACTACCAAACGATACTGTACCATACTATACTGTTACATGTTACATTACATTACATTACATTACATTTCACTTAGCTGACGTTTTCATTTTATTCAAAGCGACTTAGTTATTATTTGTCAGGGTATTGGTTACAGTCCCTGGAGCAATGTGGGGTTAGGTGCCTTGCTCAAGGGCACTTCAGCCATGGATGGAGATGTAGGGAGAGGTCAGGGGGGATTCGAACCTATATCCCCCAGATTGAAAGACCAACTCTCTAACCACTAGGCCACGGCTGCCCCATGTCATACCATAATACGCTGTACTGTTGCTTACTGTATCATTCCATATTACAACACAACATACCTCACCATATTTTACCGTACCGTACTTCACATATACAGTAGACCTACCATACCATACCACATCATATGATACAATGACACATCATATGCTGAGTATTCACTTGGTTTATGGGTGGCTCAAGTTAGCCCTGCCATGTATTTCATACATTCTGTACATGATGTTGTGCTGGACATTAGTGAGGGGATGAAAACATAAGCCTCAAAATGCCCAGCACTGATTTAGGAGTCTGTGCACTGACATGTTTAATTCGCCCTGATGCAAAGTGACCGCGGCGCGCGTAGATTGGCATCAATCTTATTTCTGCTCATGCTCTGGCGCACGTCTGGTTCATGTGGGGGTCGCTGGCTGGCTTCATCGCTGTGCCATCTCGCCCGCCCCGGCATCCATGTTTAGGCCACCGCTGCTCCCACTCAGCACAAAATGCCAAGCTAGGCTCACTCGTATATCAATGCTGAAGTTCGCCATGTCAGTAGCGGCTTGCTTTATTTAGCACAGCCATGTTTATAAGCCCGTACATCCTCTCCTGGATGGCAGAGCTTGGCATAATGCCAGTCTAGAGGGCAGTCGTATGTTTGTGTGCCCGTTCGGTTTGTCAGTTACTGTTGTGTGTATGTAGGCCAACTGTTACTGTCATCCGTGGAACATTTTAACAGTGCCAGTGTATGCTACCAAGCTACAGTGACAGCTGAACGTTACATTTATAACTGGCATACATATCAACATTGCACGCGTAGTTTAGCATATTATTGTCAAACGGGCAAAAATGCTTTCAGGCTTATATAACCATTCACGGCCCTACACACATGTGAAACATTTTGGATATAAAACTTTAATAGTTTGCTGGAGTTTCTAGGTTTAGAATATAGTGCATGTGCTGGAAGCATCTTGGTATGGAAGGTATCTAACTTAGCTTGATGATCAATGCAATGCTCAATGATAATCAATAAGACTTCATATATTTGGAGAAGGTTTCATTAAAATCATTTCATAGATTGTGTCCACATAACGAAGAAGTAAAAGATACAGAAAAGATATGAAGATTTCTGACACAGAAAGTATGTATATAGGGTAATAAGTTTGGTTACAAACAGGGTGAGAAAATAAGAGTATTGCTTATGTCACACATAGAGTGAGTGTGTGTTTATTTACAGTAATGTGAAGACACCAAAGTTCAGAGTACAAGTGAAGAGTTCAGATGCAAAAACCCCTAACTCCATTTCTGAAGACCTGCACTTCTATATTTTTACAGAACCCCGTTGTTGGTTTGGTTTACATTCATGTACTTGATAATACATATAAATAGTTATATTACATTTAAAAAAAAATGCACTTTTGATAGCTTTGTATTAAATAAAAATGAATTAAGATTATTTTCTGAAAAGTCACTTAGGGGGTTTTGCACCTGAACTCTTCAAGTCATGGTATGTGGTTCACTTGTTAAACGACACTGATTGAATGCTGAAAGGTGGGTGCTTATGAATGTCTCTGTAGCTGTTGTAAATGTAAAGGTACCATCCTTGCAGGTATAACCTCATGTGATTAAGAGGACAACTTTCTGTTCTTTTCATATGGCACAATGAATAAGGTTGGATTTCAGGAAAACATAATTCTATTAATTTTATTTTATCTTAATTCTCCAGGTATCAATATTTGGTTCATCAGTTATTGGGGCTGCTCTATCAATAGGGTACCAATGGGGACTCATCAAATCAAATGACTAAATAATAAAGACCTAGGAACTGAAAAGGACCTTAAACCAAGAGGTGACATCCCAAACAACCAACAAAAGACCTACTTTTGGAGAATGGAGAGAGTTCTGCTTGTGGTTGCTGTGAGGTCAAGAGGAGAGGCTATGCTTAAGCAATATGACACGAGTGGGAGTGAGGTTGTTCTGGGATACCCTCACGGGTGTGTTTCGCTTAGGCGGATCACACCCGTGAGGGTATCCCAGAACAACCTTACTCCCACTCATGTCATATTGCTTAATTATACAATAGTTAGATCCGGTCAAATTATTTCACATTTTCTGATTGGACAAGACGTCACTAGGAGTGAGGGTATCCCTCAACGTATAAATGATTAAACTATGAAAAAAATCATTTTAATTTAATAATTTATTTGAATCATTTTGTAACTTTATTCAATGATATGCTGGATGCTTTGGCAAAATATACCAGCAAAATTCAAGAATTAGGCACCATGCTCTCTGACTTTTTTATTTGTAATACGTGGTAATTTTGTAAAATGAATAGGTTTTTCTAAGTTTGAAGTAGAAGGTCTAGAATCCAACAGTGGCCTACTTGGTACAGTACGTATATTGACAACAAGTGATCCCACGAAGTACTGACAAAAGAATGTGTGGTCTTGAAATGTCCTGAAGTACACTTTTAAGTGCAAACATATTTGTCTGCAAGTTCCTACAAGTTCCTGAACACATGTAAGTATTTGTTTTCAGAAATACCTACAATATGTAAATATTTGTGATCGTAAACGCTTACCCTGAAACCAACTCCAAAACTGTCTTGAGATGGAGACTCCAATCCTCCACCCATCCTAACCCCATCCTCCTCCCATCCTCACAGCCAGCCCCCACTGGAAAGCCCCTTCTAAGCCAGCCAAATCCAGCTTAACTACGCAGCCATACACAGCTGCACTATCGGGCCAGCGTACAAAGTACATTTTGCTGTGTTAGTTTAACACTTAATTTTGATCAACTGAATGTTAAATTCACCTCTCTGAGTGTTTTTTACAATATATTTTGTAGCTATAAGGGAGAGATACTGAGCGCTTTTCTTTGTTAGATAGTATACTCCGATATGCTGGTGCTCTTGAAGTTAAACAACAAAGTCCATTCTTTAAAACGTATTGGCCGTTGGGCCTACTTCAGGTGACTCTTGCATATAGAGACATGGAGTAGTATGGTATTTTATCATTTAAAAACCCTTTATTTTAAACTGGGGTACATATCTAAAAACGCCAACCGGTTTCAACCACACGGGGTCTTCTTCATATTTTGTAGCTTTTTGCCTCTATTGATAGGACAGTTGAGAGACAGGAAGTGAAT
>NC_085878.1:13325739-13330739 GCF_034702125.1 Engraulis encrasicolus
CATGGCTCATGAACATTGATTTCACAATGCGCATGCCGGCCGGTGAATTCAAATTGCTCCTATACTACCCTGGCTGGGGAAAGGGACTGTCAAACTGCCAAAAAAAGGCCTCTTTTGTGTGAATGGGATCATTTATAAGGCATAATGTGCCGTACATTTTTATGAACTTGTTTATGGTGACCTTTCAGGTGTCAGCTCGTATAAACACCAATGGGAGAGAGGGAGGGATATTTAGGAGGAGAAAACCCACTTAATCCAAAACATACTGCCGGGCATTGCACAAAATAGCCCCTTGCCCTTTACACCCTCCTACACAGCCAGAGGCATACAGGGGCACACGTGCAGTGCACACACACACTGTACACATACACATACGCATACGCATACACACACGCATACACATACACATACACATACACATACACATACACATACACATTCACATGCACATGCACATGCACATGCACACACATACACATACACATTCACATACACATACACATACACATACACATTCACATACACAAACACATACACATACACATACAAATTCACATTCACATACACATACACATACACATACACATACACATACACATACACATACACATACACATTCACATACACATACACATACACATACACATACACATACACATTCAAATTTACATACACATACACATACACATTACACATACACATACATAGAACACACTCTCGGAGACCCCTCCCCCCCTCACACACACACTCACACACACACACACACACACACACACACACACACACACACACACACCACACACACACACACACACACACACACACACACACACACATACACACACACACACACACACACACACACACACACACACACACACACACACACATTATGAACTTTATGTTGAGGTTAAACGCAAAAAAAATGTGCAATCACCACACAAGCCTGTGTGGTTTTCTGTGCAGCACTGGCCCTAAAACAATGCCAAGACAAATAAGTGGCCTGTAACGTGTCCAGCAAATTGATACGCCCGGGGATTAGCAGATAGCCGCGCGCACAAACTTCAATTCATCTTGTGAGCAGATGCCATGAATATGTGATACTATGGAGCCCCTTGTCATCTGTCTCTTTCCCCACAGCTCGTGAGAAGGCAAGGAGGGAGAGAGAGAGAGAGAGAGAGAGAGAGAGAGAGAGAGAGAGAGAGAGAGAGAGAGAGAGAGAGAGAGAGAGAGAGAGAGAGAGAGAGAGAGATTGGTTTGAGGACAAGGGAGAGATGGACTGATGGTAGGGAAAAAGACAGTTAAGAGATGGAGAAAGGGAAGGATACAGAAAAAGGAAGTGGAAAAGGGAAAAGAGTACAGAAGAGTAATAGAGAGATCATTGTGGATAGAGCAAAAGAATCACAGCATGAAGGACAGGATGAAGTTGGAGAGTAAGTACATGAGTAAGAGAGAAAGAGAGATGTAGAGAGAGAGAGAGAGAGAGAGAGAGAGAGAGAGAGAGAGAGAGAGAGAGAGAGAGAGAGAGAGAGAGGCAGACAGAGAGAGAGGAAGACAGACAAGAGAGGACCATTAGGAGATGGAGAGGGCTGGGCTTGAGCGTGAACGTGAAGCTCCCCTCCCGCTGCGTCCTGCTGCTCTGCCTGACCACAGCTCCTCTGTCTCAGTCAAAAAGCGAACGGTGGTGCTGGTGGTGGTGTTGGTGTTGGTGTTGGTGGAGGTGGGGCAGCAGACTGGATGGTTATGAGGGGAAGAGGATGGTGGGTGATGTGGATGTTTGAGAGCAGAGAGAGGGGGTACCGTGGATGTAACAACAGGGAGCGGGGTGCAGGAAGTGGACCGACCAAGGGCTTGGAGATGGGTGTGCGGGGATGATGGGGATGGTTGACATGGGGTGCTGATTATGGGGTGATGAGGATGGGTCGATGGCCTGGGGGGTGGGGTTGGTGGACTGGATGGATGGACCCCTGTCGGATGGGCTTGAGCTTCAGGCCCAGGCATGCCGCGTGTCAACCACTGTACCGCAGCCTCACGCTGGGCCCTCATTCTTCTGTCTGAGACATCTCTATTTGTGCAGATCCCAGACGACCCCTTAAACCTCACAGGGCACGCACACGCACACACGAGCACACACACACACACACACACACACACACACACACACACACACACACACACACACACACACACACACACACACACACACACACACACACGTGCAAACACACACACACACACAACACACACACACACGTGCAAACACACACACACAAACACACACACACACACACACACACACGTGCAAACACACACACAAACACACACACGTGCAAACACACACACACACACACACGTGCAAACACACACGCACGCACGCTCGCTCGCACGCACGCTCGCACGCACGCACGCACACACACACAGACGCGCACAGACGCGCGCACACACACACACACACACACACACACACACACACACACACACACACACACACACACACACACACACACACACATACAGCACAACACACCAACTACACACATATACAGTACGACACACAAACTACACACACGTACACAGAATATCCAGAGCCAGAATCTATCAATCAGTGTCAGTGGCGTGCGGTGGTGACATCACTAGGCCCTGGCACCCACTATCTATGGGCGGAGGACAGGCTCCGGGTCGGGTCGGAGGGGGGGAGAGATGGATACCCACTCTTCAGGTTACATCCGTGGAGTACCGTGAGAAGGCCTGCTTTATCATGGACGCAGCCTGACAGGTTCTGCACAGCTACGCCGGTGTTGTGGTTCTTTTCCTCCTTCACCTCCACCTCCCCCTCCTCCTCCTCCTACTCCTCCTCCTCTTCCTCTCCTTCATCTTCATCCTCCTCTTTCTTCATCTCTCCTTTTTCATTCCCTCCATATCTCCTTCTCGTCTCGATTAGTGATCACAGGTGAGCTTCGCGGTCCGCACACACTGACAGATAACTGGCGCGGAGTTCACGAGGCCTGCTCCCCGCCTCGCCACTTAAAATCACATTTGCAATCACACAGGGCTGAATAATCGCGCCCACAGAGGCACGCGCGCATACACAGACATACGCACACACATAAAGACACACACACACTCACACATTCATTTATCGAACTAGTCACGCACACAATGTCACAATCACATTCGCAATCATGGTGCACACACATACGCATATTCACTTATCAAACTCGCACGCACGTGTACATGAAATTGCACACTGACATATTCACAAACCTTTACACACACATGCAATACACATACACACATACACACGCACTCCCATTCACGCACACCTACATTAGTCACATACTCACTCACACACAACCACACACGTATATGCATACATGTACACAGACCACATGCACATGGTCACTTGCAGACCTGCATATACCTGCAAAATCACAAACACACACAGATATACACATGGCCACTAGAGGTGGTCATGAAAGACAACTCCTTGCAAAGCTGCATTGGGACCACAAACAAGCCTGGGCATTTTTTGGCATAGTTGAAGGAGAGGATTGTGCACATCCCAGTTTTCGAAGTGAGAAGTCGGGACACTTACTGCAGAGATACACCAGCGGCGACGCGAATCAAGCGACAGAGTGTAGCAGCAAGCGATACGAGCGATTGAGGAGACAAGAGTATGTCCGTACAGACAGAAGGCAAAGCATTCAAGCATTCCCATTGGCTGTGGTCACTGACCTCTATACAGTCATTGGCTGTCGCGGCTTGTCGCCGAACCGCGTCATAGAAAGTTGAAAAGATTTCAACTTCAAATTGTCACGCTCGTCGCGCAAATCGCTCTAGTCTCCAGAATCGCTTTTGTCTCTCGACTCAATACAAAGTCAATTACTTCCGTCGCGCGACTCGCTCAGATCGCCGCTGGTGTATTTCTGCGGTTAGAATCCTTTTTGTTGTATTTTATTATTTCATGGCAGGATTACGTTTCGACCTCAAACGGTCTTCATCAGATTCTCTTTTTTTGGCATAGACCAGCCCCCAATCCCATACTACAATTATAATTGGCTCTGTCCACTGTATATTAAGGATGCAGCGATGGGCCGCCCCATCGGAAAATTGTGGGTCGGTCTCTGAGGGAAAACTGAAAACAAACGAAAGCATCGCCCCCCTGATGTCTGCCGGCCCATCTGGACAATGCCTTGTAGGCCAGATGACCAGTCCAGCCCTGAGTCTTACTGAGAAATAAAATTGTAAACTGTGCCGATTCAATACGGGACTCACTAGAACGACGCCCTTTCGGTACTTACCGCTTACGTCATACGACCCTAAACCTAACCCTGACCCTAACCTTAACCCTAAACCTAACCCTAAACCTAACCCTAACCTTAACCTTAACCCTAACCTTAACCCTAAACCTAACCATAACCTTAAATCGCTTGTTTGAAATATTTAATTACCATGTGAAGTCACGAGAGGGCGTCAAACTAGTGGGACCCGATTCAATACAGAGGTAACACAGTACTGTCGTATGCTTCTGTTCCTATTTTTAAAGCCAATAGAGGCTATCAGCAAAGCATCGTCAAGCTCCTTAACTTCCGTCATTACCATGAATAAACAAAAGTATTGACAAATTGCAATCAATGATGTCAATCTTTACGAGACGTTATGAATATTTCATAACCTTTTAACAACACCTTTATGATGTTTTATGAACACTGGCAGCAAGTTGTTTTGCTCATGGAAATGCATTCAGTCTGAAGGCCTTGTGTTGCTCTCAAGAGCAAGCTTAAAGAATTTATCAGAATTTCTTCCAATGACTGTATATGATTTCATCCAGAATGCTGCAGGACTCTGTAGGGGACTATTCTCTCTGCATGGTGCAACATTGACAAATCTCTCTCTCTCTCTCTCTCTCTCTCTCTCTCTCTCTCTCTCTCTCTCTCTCTCTCTCTCTCTCTCTCTCTCTCTCTCTCTCTCTCTCTCTCTCTCTCTCTCTCTCTCTCTCT
>NC_085878.1:13335739-13345739 GCF_034702125.1 Engraulis encrasicolus
TCACGCCAATGAATAATTAAGCAGATGCTTTCCCCAGCGTCGAGGTTTTGGAGACGTCCCCTCATTCCTCTGCGCGTACGCTGATTGGGTTATAGGGAGGGAATTGAATATCAGCTCATAAAACGTACATTTACAAGACTTGGAGTCTTTCAAATAGGCAGGGAAGCGATACAGAGGATGATTTTTTGTGGATGTTTTCTTTTTTTGTGTCACAGACCTTTATAGATATGCTATCAGAATGAGAACCAGAGTCAGCTTTATTGGCCAAGCACACTTGGATATACTGTACTGTACAACAGATTTGGTCCTGTTGGATGTTAGCTGTCTATACCTTCAGCATAACTCAAATTACTCAAATATAGCAACAGCAATACTATTTCCATGTAACTCACATAACTCAGCAGTATACACATAAAACAATATACAATGCAATACATGATGCAAAACAAATGAAAATATGTGGACTCATATAGTAGAAACAATAATGTTTACAAAATAGGCCCTACATGTAGACATCTAATACAGTATACAACTCTGTTTTACAACTCTGGTATATCAATGAAAAGTACAGGGTGTTTCTGCATTGACAGACATTAAAAGTACTCTGGCATTTTGGTCTCACCAAGCTTAGCTGGCCCACTGCAAAACAAAGTCAGGAAAGTAATAAAAGAAGTCCATTATGTTCCAGAGCTGAACAGCAGCAAGTTAGTGTTAACAAACATGGAACATCGACTCCACTATAAAACCACAATGGTGGAAATCAATAAAAGCTATTCTCTAACAGACCACAGGGGTGACTTTTGGAAGAAAAAAAAATTCTTTATTTCTTTCCCTTTAGATATTTAGGTATTTTTCGATTTCCCACACTCTCCTGCCCCCTCTTTCATATTATCTCTCCTTTTCTCTCTCTCTCTCTCTCTCTCTCTCTCTCTCTCTCTCTCTCTCTCTCTCTCTCTCTCTCTCTCTCTACCTCTCTGCCCCACATCTTTTTCCCCTTTGTAGAAATGTCATGTGGACTGTAAAAGCCGAAAGGTCGCGGCGGTGCTAACAGCTACGCCAGGCTTTCATTAACTACTCGGTGGAGTTCCCCAACCTCAGTCGCTGCAGCATTGAGCAGCAGGCAGCAAGCAGCACCTCACCCCCAGCTCTGGCGATGACATTTGGTTTGTTTTTACTCGCCTCTGTGCTGCACAAAAAAAAAAAGATTCACTCACTGCTCACCGATGTTGAGTCCTAATAACATCACCGGAGTACTTTTCTCGCCTTTGTTTATTGCTGCTGGGTTCGAAGCTGGGGATTATTATTACATGAGCTCCGACCTCAGAAACGACAACAAAATCAATGTCTCCCCCCCAAAAAAAATCGCACTATACTGTGGAACGACGGGGCTAACTCAAGAGTAGAACATTTCCGTCGTCATGGCAGGACATCACTTCCTATAATATGGGGTCTCTGCAGGTCCAGGCCAGTGGAAAATTTCAGTCATCATCGATCTGACACTTCCCCTGACAGTGTCAAATTAAACGACAAAAATTGGATTTTTTTTCTCATGGTGTTGTGATTTGGTCATGTTTTTGTGTTGGTCTCTCTCTCTCTCTCTCTCTCTCTCTCTCTCTCTCTCTCTCTCTCTCTCACACACACACACACACACACACACACACACACACACACACACACACACACACACACACACACACACACACACACACACACACACACACACACACACACACACACACACACACACACACACACACTCATACCCACACACACACCAAGTGCTGTATTTTTTTCAGTGATGTTTTTCAGGTTGATTTTTTTATGGGACCTGAAGGCTGACCTGGGAATACAAGAGTAAAGTGACTGTGATCTTTACTGGACTTAATCACCTCAGCGGGTCAGTGATTTAGCCTGGCTGATATTGACTTGTCTCTGCTGCGTTCCCGCCATCATTGGCAGGTCTGTGTAGGTACGGGTCCTCTGGGCTCACTGCACCTTTGAACTCAAATATGATTTATGCATCCGCGGATGGACATTCTCTTTGTCCCTTCAACCCTTCAGTTTTGTGCTCTCTCTTTTTCTCTCTCTCTCTCTCTGTCGCTCTGTGTGTGTGTGTGTGTGTGTGTGTGTGTGTGTGTGTGTGTGTGTGTGTGTGTGTGTGTGTGTGTGTGTGTGTGTGTGTGTGTGTGTGTGTGTGCGAGTGTGAGTGTGAGTGTGTGTGTGTGTGTGTGTGTGCGCGCGGACTATTTGTATGTGCAAGTGTTTCCCATTGTACTCCATGAAAAGCATGTAATCCAGATGCAGGTTGGCTTTTCCATGGCTTATTGGCCGGCCAACTGGCTGCATCTGAGCGTGGAGGAACAGGTTAATAAACTTTGCGCTGCACTGTGAAAATTGCCAATTTGCAAGCCAGCCGCTCCATGTGGCCAGGCGAGGCGAAGCGAGTTGGGTGACAATGAAGGAAGAGGCAGGTCCCCACTCCATTGACACGCTCTCCAGTTCAAAGGTTAATGAGTGATTATGTTCGCATCCCAGCAGGCGCTCCTGCTCACTCTCCCGTGGCCACAGAGGTGTGAGAGCAACTCAATGTAGCCCCTCCACCACCACTGCATCTACATGGAATGATGCCTCTTGATTAAACCAGCAGCACCACAACACAGCTACTGCTCACTCCAAGAAAAGACGACTCTCGAAATCTCGCAGCAGGGAGAATTGGCTTATTGATTATTGGACAGGACACATTTGCAAAGCTTGTTCCGTTTTGTCCGGAAAATAATTGTTAAAGGTGAAAAACAGGTTTTACATAATTTACATTAATCACATATGTATGTACAGTATGTATGTATGTATGTATGTATGTATGTATGTATGTATGTATGTATGTATGTATGTATGTATGTATGTATGTATGTATGTATGTATGTATGTATGTATGTGTGCGTGTGTGCGTGTATGTTGTATGTAAGTGGGAATGTACTGTACTGTATGTCTCTATCATTTCTGTATTTGTAGATATGAATTCCACGTTACTTAAATCAGTTATTATAAGAAATTGTAATAAATTGACCTCAGCCTGCCAATGTAGGAAAACATCAAGACAAAATGCCATCATTGCAACCCCTCCTCACACTGCTGCAGGATCTAGGGCAGTTCACTCAGTCAACGGAGATATAAAAACCCTGATGGTATTTTTTTTTGTTCTTTCCTCAACCTGTGCAGTGCAAGGGGAACAGCTTTGAAATGCATTATTGTGTGAAACTGTCTGCGAGAGTGACCCCGGACTCTCAGAGCCTTCCCAGCCACCCCTGACCCAGAACCGCGCTCGCCCCGGCACAGACACAGCCGCCAGGGTTACAGACCGGGCTCGGTCGAGATTTGATTTCACTCCAGGCCAGGTGCGGCACTCTGGACTTGCGGCGAACCGTACCCACTCTGCCGTTCTTCCCACAGAAAAACGGCCGTTATTTACACCTCTGTCGCTTCGCTTTGCCTCACCCTCGACTCTTGTCTCAACGATTTTCTGTCAGCGGACGACGGCAATGGCGGCGGACCTGCAAAAAAGCCAGGCCGGTGACCTTACACATGCGTCCCATCAGAAAAAGGGAGGGAAAAAAGAACGGCGGAAAAGACGTCAGGCAACA
The DNA here is from genome assembly GCF_034702125.1 of Engraulis encrasicolus. Taxonomy (NCBI): domain Eukaryota; kingdom Metazoa; phylum Chordata; class Actinopteri; order Clupeiformes; family Engraulidae; genus Engraulis; species Engraulis encrasicolus. The sequence goes on from NC_085878.1 coordinate 13,339,381, forward strand.
CAACACGTTCAACACGTTACTGCACTCGACATGCATCAAATGAGACAACAGACGGGATCAAGGACACTGGAGAAAAAGAAGAAGAAGAAAAAAGGCGTATATCCACACTTTTACTGAGGCACGTGATAAATGTGATATACAGTATATATATATGGGGCCGTTCTGAAAAAAATCCATATTTTTAAATGTTGTTTATGAGTGCCTCCTTGGTGAACTTTTCTACGGCGATTTTCTATAGAGACGGCTAGATGGTAAATTACCTCTTGTCCACTGAACCCTTGCTGTGCTCCCGCCGGTGTTATTCCTAGTCAGGGAACTCTCGCCACTACAAGGACCTCCATTAGTTCATTAGTGTTTTCATTACAAAAAAACCCTCTCTACCTGGGCTCCAACCAACCTACAAGGCCTGCCATTCTAGGAAACGTTTTCTTTTTTTCTCTTGATCTTTTTTTCTTGAGTCATTTTTAACCCCCACCGCTCCTGTCCGCAGTGTCCAGCGTGTCCCCTATTTCCACTTTCCTTTCTGAGGCATAAACATTTGCCTGAACTCCGCTCAGGGCCTTCATTTCTCAGCGAGGCGGAGGACAGTTGTCCTGCGGGGTTAATGGCCTCCCGAAGACCCCCAAATCAGCGCTAGATGAAAGCCAGCCAGAGAGCCCCTCGCTTTTCCCCATTAATCTTCCTTGTTTTCTTAGTGCTGATCTCCTAACCCTGGTTTAAGTACCTGTCCGTTCGGCTTGGGGCTTGTCCAAGGCGCAAAGGGGCTGACCAGGGCTGCATGTGTGTGTGTGTGTGGGGGGTGGGGATGTTTGGGGGGGGGTGCTGGAGCACCCTCCCTAGATACCCCCCACCCTTACCCCAAAACAGTCACCCCTCAACACACAGACACAAACTACACACACATCACCACACCACACCTCACCCCACTCACATTCAAACCCCCAAATAGTCCCTGGGGCGCCGAATCAGAGCCGGGCTTTAATGGCTTTTGTAATGGCGAATTATAAAGGTGCTACAAGGGGAAGATTAATCGGAGGTGGTCCGGGGCCTCGCCGGGCCCGGGCTTTGGGGTAACCTGAGACAGCCGGCGTCGCACAAAAAAATGTACACCGCTGCCCCCGCGACCACGGCCGCGCAGACACATAAAACCTCCTCGCAACGTGACGTTTTACGGCGGTCATGTTTTCTTCGCCCGGGGGCACCCATGGACCCCCCCAGCCCCCTTTTTTACCCTCCCCTTTCCACAAAAAATCATTATCATTTGTAAAATTAACAAATTGTTTTGTCAGGTTTTTCAGCGCCACCATCATTCGTGCGCTAATAGATTTGCTGTGACTCAGCTCCACCAGGGCCAAAGCTGGGCTAAGTCATGCAGTAATATAGCCGGCTTTACACTCCTCGCTTCAGCTCAGCGCAGGCTCCAAATCAGCATGTACGGAGCAGAAATGCAGCTGATGCACTTTGTCAAGTCTGACTGTGGGGCAGGGGGCAGACTGGGACAAAAAAGGTCAGATTTTGGAGCATACCATCTGTCACATTTTAATAATGCAAACCTGCATTGCACGTGTACTACTATACTGACTGTCCAACTTTTTAAAACCATGACCTAATGAAGGCCTAGTGTAGCTAACATGTCTGCAGTTTTGGTACATTTGGTAGTGTTTGAGTACAGCTTTCTTTTTTCCTCAGTTTCTACCTAATTACATGTACTTCAAACTCATCCTACTGTGCCATGTATATCTGCACAACCAACCAAAGAGAAGAGGTGTTTCTTGATATGATTGGGCCAGCCCTTTGAGTACATTGAAGACCTGACCAATGGGCCAAAGCATGTAACATGGACCAGAGCTCACAGTGGGAAACAAATTTATGGGCTGACTGTTTTCATGGATGCATTATGCTGACAAAATCAGATAAAAGAAGTTTGTATTAAACAATGTGTATGGAGCAACTCTGGGCCAATGTCTGTTGTGAGGTTGATCTACGGGTTTTATGGCCAGAGAAATATGAGGGAAGACAGATAAATATATTTTAAAAAGTGTCAGGATTGTTGGTCCAAATACCATGTCGGCCAGCAGAGAAAATTCTCGGTATGCCAGATGTCCCGTAGTGGACATGCAGTCGGACATACTGTACTTCAGCACTGTATTTAGCTGTGGCTTGCTGCCAGTGTTGATTGTGTTTTGGGCACAAATATCTTTACCAACACCCTCTTCAGTCACCCATATATCTTATAAAACCAATTTAGCGAGGATGTTTTGGAGGGCACAAAATAAATTAACTTTTAAAAAATATATTTTCACAAACCGAAAGTAAAATTAAAACTATAATACATACTGCAAATAACTTGTGTAGCTTCCTAGTACTGCATACCTGTCACATGTCAGACTGAAAAGCAATACTGAGCCATCAAAATTAATAAGGTAATGTGATCAGTAGTATAAAACCAGCTATGCAATAAAGGAATAGTTTAAACATGACATTTAACACCTACATAAACATAAGGTGTCCACAGTCAGGACACTGAAATTCCAGTAGACTTTATGCAGTGTAATATTTAGTTGTGTTGGTTAAACCTCAAACTTATGTCTTTTTTTCTTCCTGAAGATGTTTCATTGGTAAATCTTCAAAATAGTGTATTCGGCTGCTGTGAAAAGTAAAGCCATATACTGTAGAGTCTTCAGTTTCCTTGTTTCATGTGGGAGGTGAAAGAAAGTGCAAGTTAAACATGTGTGGACTGCTGTTTCAATAACTTTGCTAATTCAGTTATTTTGTTTGACTTTGATAGATGACAACATCAGAAAAACCTCCAGCGTTGCTTTTATTACATCACTCGGAAAGCTATTTCTCCGATAGCCTCTGCTGTATCCCTCTGAGGATGGGAACCTGTCTACTCACGGTAAAGGCTAATGAATGAAATCCTAAAACGGACTTGAATGTGAAGAGGAAGAGGTATAATAAAGTCACCCCATGGTTTCCCCTAAAACAGTGTGAGGTTTACTGTGAGGAGACACCGTAGGGCTATCCTTTCGTTTCCTGTCGGGGCTACTACGGTGGCTGAGCTGGGCCAAATGACTCTCTTTTTCAACAACCCAAGTGTGTAATTAGCCAAACCGTAATGACAGTATCAGACCGTACGGCCTTTGTCTTCTGTTGTGCGTTAACCGCGTGAGGGAAACATAACATCGGCCTGTTAGCTTTGGAATCTGAGCATTTGACCCTTTCTGAGAAAGTGAAAAATGAACACCACCACTACCACCACCACCCCCAACTCTGCACTCCACTCAGAAAAAAAGAAACAGAGAGAGAGAGAGAGAGAAACTAAACGCAAAACGAAATGGGAGGCCGAGGCACCCCCCTCGTATCTCATCTCTATTAACGGGTTTACTGCTGACCCTAGGGGTCCTCGTAAAAGTTTACACCCACGTTTCAGTTAGAGTCCCTCTCCGAAAGAATGAAAGAAATTGGTTAGTTTATGGTTACCCTTCAGGATTTTACAGCATGTTTTACTAAAGTTCCCATTTTTACAGACCCTGGTTCCAATTAGCCGGGCAGTGGCACAGGGGCTAAAGCCGAGCTTCTCTTTCTTCTCGGGCCGAGAGAGAGAAATCGTGAAAGAGAGCTTAATTGACTGTTGATCTCCCAGGACCCAAACGGGTCAGATGGGGAGGGCTGAGGGGGCGGGGGGATGGAGATCAGGATACACAGGCCCGAGATATGCTGCCTCTTCGAGAAACATAATGAAGTACAACCGTCATAAAAAGGCGCTGCGCTGTAGATCATATCACTCCCAAACACGTCTTGGGGGGGAACAGAGAGTAAATCGGTGTTACCTATGCCAGCAGGAATGTCACAGGGGAATTCAAGTGTAGAGGATGGTTGATGAAGTCCAAACGACGATGTGGTATGGTAGCGGGGTTTTTTTGCAGGTTTTCAACGCTGGAAATGGATAGCGCTAAGCTTTAGATTTAGCCGATTGCAGTTGCTGTCATGCTTTGGACAACTTTGTTTAAGTACCCCACTAATGTGTGTGTGTGCGTGTGCGTGTGCGTGTGCGTGTGCGTGTGTGTGTTTGTGCTTGTGTGCACGCGCACACGCGCGCACGCGTGCGTGTGTAAATTCACACAATGTAAACAATGTGTAGACAAAAACAGCTATTTCCCTATACTAAGATGTATTTATTTATAACAATTTATTTCTGTTTTATATCACTCCATGCTACTGGAATTCCTCAGGTGCTGTCCAAATCTCCATGCTGTAAGTCAGATTTTGTAAGCAGCTGCGTACCACACTAATAATAACTGACACCAATAAAACAGGAGACCACTAAGTGAGGACAGCAGTTCATTATTGACTTGAAAAAAGAGACAGTTAATGGCAGTAATGTAGATCGAGCCGAGGTTTGGAATACCAAGACCGTTTTTCAGAGTCTGAGGGAACTCTTAAACAAAAGGCAAATCAAAGTCCCTGTTTTGACAGCAAAATGCCTGGAGGAGGATTTCACCAACTCTGGCTCGATGGTGGTGGACCGTTCTACAGTGCTACAGCACCTGCACAAATATGACCTGAGAGAAGCGGTCATCAGACTCACAAAAATTCTAAGAGTCTAGAAAAAGTATTTACAAGCAGTGAAACTCGCTAAATGGAAAGCTAGCCCTCCCTGGCTGTACCAAGGATCCTGCTCAAAATTTCGCTTTAGGCCCTTTTCATCTGTTTTGTTATTTTAAAATTACAGAAAATTAAAAGAACTCCAAATTGTTCATATTTTCTACATTGATGCTCTATCAGTAGTTTTGGAGGTGAGGTCGACTTTCCATCAATCTGTTATTTAAGTATGTCTAGTGCCTCAAGCCTCTGCATACCATTTGATAATTGATGAAGCATGATCAGACATAAGTACTGGAAAAATCTATGCGTTGAAATTTAGAATTAAATTATTGATGCACAATAACGATATGCAATGCGAAGAGAATATACAGCGCAGGGTAAAAGCAAAAATGTGCCCATAAATATATGTGTGCAAGTACATTGTGACATGATTGTGGACATGGAGGTTTTATAGACCAAACAAGCAACAAATATGAAGCGTAAATTAAAAGGTACTCGTGTCAAACGGGGAAACTAAGAGAAAACAGCCTGGAGAGGGGTGGGGGTGGGGGGGTTAGGACCCTTTGAGTGACACTCATGCAGATGATTTATGGAACATGACACATAACAAATGGACACTTTCTGTGTCAAGAGGGCCATGGAGGTAAACTGCTTCAGGCAATGGCTAGGGACACCAATGGGTCCTCGTACCGCGCCATGCCACTCCACGCTACACCACATCATTACCACACAGTAAAGTGGTAAAACCAGTGTTAATTTAAAACTTAGAGCACTCTGGCACCGAGTACAATCTAGGAAATGTCAATTAGACTCTTGAAGTGTTGAATTAACACTGCAATGTTTATTGTGCACAACTCAAATTATGCCACTCACACACACACAGACACACACAGACACACTGTCAATCGCAGGGCCGATCTGCCAAAAACTAAGCTCCGCAGCTTTAAAAGGCCGCAGTGGTTCCCCAGTCGCTTTTGAGATGAGCATGCCAAGGCCACAGTCTCAGATTAACAGGCCCCTGAGACTCGTTCAGCACCCACACACACACTTTTCTTTCTTTCTCCCCCGGCCCTTTGCCTTTCCATTTTTTTTAACTTTTAACAGTTTCCCCATGCTCCAGTGTTGACCGCATTGTCAAGTGTGAGTGTGTGTGAGAATGTGTGTGTAGGTGTGGGCTTATCTGTATTGCTCTGTGTGTGTGTGTGTGTGTGTGTGTGTGTGTGTGTGTGTGTGTGTGTGTGTGTGTGTGTGTGTGTGTGTGTGTGTGTGTGTGTGTGTGTGTGTGTGTGTGTGTGTGTGTGTGTGTGTGTGTGTGTGTGTGTGTGTGTGTGTGTGTGTGTGCACACGCGCGCATGTGTTGTCTATATGAATGAGAGCCCTCTTTTTTTGGAGTGAGACGAGCGGGTCTGCTGTCCATCCCATTACTCTCACATCACTCTGTGCTAAAACCATACGGACATAGTATTTACTGTAGTGGACACTAGGGGTGTAACGGTACACTCAACTCATGATTCGGTTCGTATTCCGATTTTTAACCATCGGTTCGATACATCCCACGATTTCACATTTGCCAACATTATAAAATAAAATGATGAATAAAAAATATGAAAGTTTATAGGTAGAATATGTTACAAGAGGCTAATAACCATTTTTAAAAGTTTAAATATAATAATCATGATGATTTGAAGCTTGGAAGCACTATTGCTTCATATTATGCGTTTGTTTTTTGGACTGATGGGTAACAAAACTTT
>NC_085878.1:13350739-13360739 GCF_034702125.1 Engraulis encrasicolus
AAGAGCAGCAAGCAGCACAGAGACATAATTGTATCCCCTCCCGGTGCCGTCCGCCTGGGTTAGCGTCTCCTCTAGTTCACTGGCTGCGACAGAGACAAATGGGGGAGTTTTTCTAGCGGACCCCTCTCATCCGTTACTGCCAGTTCCGTGTGATAGATCGCCGGCGCTAAACGCAGGCAATAGATCACGGCGTAAAGGAGACTCACTCGCGAGCGTAGCGTACCCCAGCGGGTCGAGCCCGTTTACAGATCAGCGCTCGCCTAATGCACATGTGGGTAAGAGTCAGGTCCCGTTAGCCGCACACTGCTCGACTGTACAGAGCCAATGCCCCCCCAAGTAAATGGTCAGAGAAAATGAGCAAAGTCTGGTACAGTGCAGTACATTTTCCTTGGAATCAGCAGGGCAAGTTCTGCCTCCAAGTACAGACAGAATAATGATTGTGGCAGAGGTGAGGCAAGAAGAAGCATCAGAAGAAGACGAAGTAGACGGAAGAGGAGGAAAAGGAAGGGGAATGGGAGACAAGAGGAGGAAGAGGAAGGGGAATGGGGGGTGCACAGAAACAGCTGACTCTAGTACATTTTCACTCTGCATTATGTGTGGTCACTTAAGCATTGGTCTGGTCTGACTTAATCAAATTAGACCGTCATTATGGGATGTGTTGACTTGCCGCAGTGAAACGAGGACATGTGCTTGCACTTAAGCGCTCGCCTCTTCCCCTGATTAGCACGACCGACGAGATAAAAGCTTTGTGTAGCCGCATTGTCTTTGTGCTTTGTTTGTTTGTTAATTGGTGGCAGGAAGGAGACATCTCTAAATAGTGTTTTTTTTTCTCTACCCCTCTCTCACTCTCAGGCTCTCTCGCTCGCTGTTAGTAACAGTGTGAATTAGCAGTGCTGCGAGCGTTCAAGATTTCAATTAATTCTGATGAACACAGATGTTGCAGCCAGCTTTCCCAGGCACCAGCTAATTTTTATGCAAATTTGAATATGAGGACAGACAAACAATAACGTATCAGTGTTGAGGACTAAAGCTACACAAAACAGGCCAACAAAAACAACGCATACTCAATATGCAAACGCTTTTGGACCTAAATCAACACTTGCCATGCAGATACACATACACACGCACACGCGCGCACACACACACACGTGCGCACGCGCACACACACACACACACACACACACACACACACACACACACACACACACACACACACACACACACACACACACACAGTCAAAGCTTTGGACAGATAGGAGAGGGGAGGAAAAGGGAAAAAAAGCACAGACCCTTCTCGGGGTCATGATCTTGTCACGGTAAAACTCAAGCCACTCAATTGGCGCCTCTCGCACTACAGGCGTAACAGGAGCTTGTGTCTCATCCTATCTCCGAGGGGCACCAGCCAACGACATCCTTTCCTGCATGACCCGCCTCCACCTCTGCCACCCTCACCCCCCCACCCTTTCCAGTCTAGCCCTCCCACTCCAGCCGCTGCCGTCCAAACAAACCAATAAATATCTGCCATAATCAAAGGCAAGGATGTGCAGAGGTGATAAATGGGAGGTGGGGGGGTGGGGGTGGGGGTGGGTGAGACACGAGACACCAGCTGTGCCCATCACCCTCGCCCCATGACATGGCCCGCCGACTCCCCCTTCACTCACCACCCCACATGCCCACCACCACCACCTTAGCCAGGAACCTACTGAGAGTATGGAGGCTAAAGTCTCTCCTGCCGCCTTTCCTAACACCACCACCACCACTACCAGTACTACTACCTCCATCTCCTGCCTGGCCTGTCCCCCTAGACCCACTCAGACAGGAAATGGTTATCGTATTAGGATGAGGAGAAATAAACAGACTTTAACCAAGGGGGGCCTGTCTCAGACAGAGCTACGACACAGCACACTTTTTTTTGGGTCCGTTTCTGGTCCGTGGTGTGGGAACCAAGGTTATACGAAACGTCGGCGCTGGCATCGTGATGTCACAGCCATTGTTTACATAGGCGTATTGTTTTATTGATGAGCCATTGTTTTGGGCTGACCTTTTTCTACGTCGTCTAGACGTGTCCATCCTTATCGATCTCAGGAGTGTTTACAGCCTGCCGTGACATAATCCTGGCACGGGGACCCATAACAAATTACCTTCACACAATGTCACCACACAAACATGCCCAACTGGAAATTAACCAATGCCATCAGAGCACTGGAGGATGATTTGAACAGAATGCGGACAATTCTCCAGCTGGACATTACTGCGCTCACCAAAATACATTTTTATAATTCGATACAACAGTGAAGAGTGGACTAATTTTCCATTTTCATTCGCATAAGTCCATGATATTTTTTCGAATGCTTTTCTTTGGTGAATATTTAGTACATTTTTGTTATTTATGACTCATATTTTTTACAAATAAATTAATTTTTAAAGAAGAGTAGGAAATGAGTAGAAGAGTAGGAAATGACAGGGAGGGAGAGTAAGACCGGGAGATGACCCAAGCAGGACTTGAACCGGGGTCCCCAGCACGTAGAGAGAACACGATGGGGTGCTACAACAACCCCATCAAAATATCTTTTAACATATACCCCATGGAAAAGTTAAGAGTGTGTGCGTGCACAAACATGGGAATACTTTTGAAGGTCCAATCTGTTCAAATTGTTTTAACAATCTTTTTAAAGTGTACACTACATTGAATGACATGCAACATTATGTACATACCAAAAACATGACTAGCCCTACCCTAGCCTATAACCCTAACCCTGACCCAAGTAGCCTACATTGTAATGTTGATACAATGTCGTTACACAATTTGTTACATCCCTTACGGTGCTCCATACGTACATAAATTCACGATGAAGCATACAATAAAGTAAAATGCAACGACCTAAAAATAAATGTAAAAGATAAACATACTACAAAATAAAGACCAAGTTTGAAGCAGTAACAAAATTACAAATAGGCCTACTCTAAATAGAGAATTTACTTTCCCCAATTTACTCAATTCAACAGTATTTAAACTTGAATGAGGGCATATCAGCGCACAGTACAGTATTTGCAGCATGACAATGGTTTAATAACTTCGCTAGTTATGAGCATTAGCCTACTTTGATATGTTTATGCCTCCGTGATCTCCTAATGTTCGTTTCTCCTTCTCCAGTCAGTCACTGGCACTGAGCAGCACCACCTTGACTGTTGCGTCGGCCACGAGATTCAACACAACAGGTGTCGGGGGCAATCCTCAGGTCACAGCTTTCACATTCGGCTTGCTAAAGACCGACATGAAGGCACCAAGGCCGGGGAAAAAGTGTACAGGATACAAAGTCCAGTGATTTATTTCCACTGTCAAACGTCTGACAGTGGCGTGTAAAATATTGGTCAAAACACGAAAAGGGTAAAGCCAGGCATGTTAATAAAGTCATCAGATGTTGATTTACTTACGGCCATGTATCTTGGCTTATCTCAATGTCCTTGATATGTTATCTCTGTTGGATTGTAATGTGTGTTTTTCTATTTTTGCCAAGCGCTGCAATTTTTTAATTTTATCTTGCTATTTGGACTATGTTAACTGGTTTCAAAACTGACTGTTGGCAAGACTCAAGTCATCTTCTCCTTACCTCTGGTTGTCAAGCTTGGATGCATCATAGCCTTCAATTTGATTTTGGTCTCGGGTGCAGTTGCAACATAATGGTACTAAAAATGATTTGGAATGTGTTGAATACGTCGGCGCGCAATGACCTTTCACTATTTCACCATTTCGCACGTCTGTGACAGGTCCCTGGAAGCCCACAACTCCAAATTGGTGTGATGATATACAAGTATCATCCAAACAATCTGGGTGTTTCATTTGAGTGTGAAAAATTAGTCAATTGATATTGATGGATAAGCCAAAGCAGAAAACCTGGTTTTCCTTGCTCTGACAATGATGATGATGGTTTGAAAATAGGCTAATTACATTAAAAGGAGAACCAAAAGGATAAAATTGAATGCTCCATATGGATTAACATTTATAATTCAACATGAGCATGATGTTTCACTCATGAAAAGATATCCCTGATCGGCCATGAGTTGGATGTGTGTGCGTGTTTTTGTCAGTTTTTGTGTGTCCGTGTGTGTGTGTGTGTGTGTGTGTGTGTGTGTGTGTGTGTGTGTGTGTGTGTGTGTGTGTGTGTGTGTGTGTGTGTGCGGTCCGCGTACATGTGTGTGCATGTGTGTGTGTGTGTGTGTGTGTGTGTGTGTATGTGTGGCCACATGCATGCGTGCATGCAGTCATGTGTGTGTTTTTGTAATTTTGTGTGCGTTTTGCAGGTACCACGGTAGTCTCCCAGGAGTGTCTCCACCTCCCTGCCCCCCAGCAGTGTGAACAGATGATTGAATGGCACGATGACACGGTATGATGGCATCTCCCACAATCCCCTGCTCGTCGCGGTCCAGACGGCCTCCCATAGAGTGTCACAGGGACCCTGGGAAGCTCACATGATGGCATATCAGTATTACACTGACATCAAGAGATTCATTTGTAACAAGATTTTCTCTTTTTTTCTTGGCTGGCTGATGATGCTTTCTAACATCCTCCACCACACACAGGCAAACACACACCACAGACCCTCCCTGTTGGTAAAGCGAGACAGGAAAAAAAGATTTCACAAACAAGTTCACACACACACACACACACACACACACACACACACACACACACACACACACACACACACACACACACACACACACACACACACACACACACACACACACACACACACACCTATACACACACACACACATACACACACAGTATTAGCCCCAGGTGTCGGTCCACATTGTGCTTCCTTCCATCAGCCTTTAGGGGGTGGCAAGGGTGTGGGGGAGGGTGGGGGGTTGGCGAGGAAGAAGCCAACTGGCCCCCTTCGAGCGTCGCCGCCGTCATCTCTCCCGCACCCACACCCTTCGAAGCAGCGCCGGCATACGGCTGTCAGCTCCCAAAACGAGATGTCGTGTCAGTGCAGGAAAATTACACAATAACGAGGCCCACTTGAGATTAGGCTAATGAGAAAATCAAAACACAATTTAATTCTTGTCAGCAGCGAAGCGTCTTTAAATTACCTCTCCCCCGCATGCTGATCACCAGAGTCCTGCCTGCCTTGCCTGTCTTGCCTGCCTGCCTTCCCTTGCCTTGCCGTGCCTCTCAGACGCCCATTGCCTATAAATAGCCCCTGGGCTTTCTGGACGACGGGTCACTTTGTTCAACGAGAGAGAGAGAGAGAGAGAGAGAGAGAGAGAATGAAATTGAGGGACGAAAAGAGGAGGAGAATGTAAGAGGAAGAAGGGAGGTGGATAAGAAATGGAGGGAACTGAAGGAGGAGAGAGAACTCAAATCAGGGGGTCGCCTCACTCAGGAGAGCAAGACAGCCAGTAAATGAGAGTGGTACAGTACAGCTGAGCACATGCATCAACTCTTCACATGCCCAAGCTGCATATTTCATCTCTTACCTGAATCCTGAATCAAAGAACATTATTTCACAACATTATATCTTATTAAAAAACCCTTAGCGCAGAGCCTATGTTAAACCCTTACTGTCACCAAAATTGTAATGTCTTAATCTGTCCCTTAAGCGTCTCAGAAATGTCATAGCAATGTTGTTATGATGTAGTTCAGTATTTTCATCAAATAGTGAAAAGGCCCGCCATGATCCCATCTGGACTTAGACGCTACGTAGGATACTGTGCTTCAATAAGGCTTCAATTGTGAGAAAAGAAGGCAGTGTCACCATTTCTTGAAAAAAAATAAAAACAGTGATTTATTGCCTGGCTAGAAATGGCAGTCTTTGCTTCATCTCAGAGGGCTCTTCTGTCTCTGTTGTATCCGTAGCTTCTGTGCCCCTAGCATCAGTATCAGTCGGCTTCCTCTTATTGATGTCACAGTGGTAATTAACTGGCAAAATGTAAGTTGCAATCAGACCATACCGTACCCAAGTCCCCAATCCCCACTCAGCCACAGACAAGCATATGGCACCAAATGTTTTTTTTTTTTTTTTCCGTAAATAGCCCACGAGAGTTAGGGAGCTGCCATATAGTACAAGGCCAGGGTGTGGAGTATGTGGTGTGCCAACTCAATATTGGTTTCAGGTGCCAAGCTTAAGTATGTTTCTACACAGAGAAGTCTGTGCAGATAAAGAGAGGGGGAGAAAAAGGCTGGAGAATGGAGAATGGATAGATATTGAGACTTAGAAAGAGAGAGAGCTGATTGGAGGGAGAATAGAAAATGGAGACAGAGATAGACAGAACGAAAAATGGAGAAAGGACAGATCAGAGAATTAGCACTGACACATTCACAGCTACAGAATAACATCATATGTACAGAGATAAAATACGTTATGACATTCAAACAATGAACATCCAAATGAAATGTGTTTGTGTACGGCCCCATAAACCCCATATACTGTAGATGCTAAGCTCATAAAATACTTCTTGAAACTCAAGAATCCACAATGTTTGGGTGGAGTTAGCATTAGCGTTAGGGTTGGCTGAGGTGATGTAGAGAGAAAAACAAAGGAAGTAATGTTGAATTTCATGGAACTAGCTGTACAGTTCCCTGGTGGGAAAACGTCCAAGTACACAGTCAGATACCGGCAGTCTTACAACACATGTGTATCGTGTGTAATCGCGGTCAGCTAGCAACAGAGCAACAGTGCTACCATATATATCCATGAAGAGTTTATAGCCCGGCCAGTGGCCTAAGTGGTCTAGGGTCACATGTTCCATTGTCCCAATGTCTTCCCCAGATGCATGGGCTCTCTGTGGTGCATTCCTTGGGAGGCTGGATGTATGATGGCCGGGCGGATGGGTGGGTGTGCAGAGCGGAGAGATGAGCTACGATGACAAGCTGCTCCCGGCCCGCGCCACAGCAGAGGCAGCATCTGTGCCTCTCGCTCCTGCGAGCCAGGACACCTCGGGCTCTCCACTCTCTAACCTCCTCTCTCTCTCTCTCTCTCTCTCTCTCTCTCTCTCTCTCTCTCTCTCTCTCTCTCTCTCTCTCTCTCTCTCTCTCTCTCTCACACACACACACTAACCTCCTCTCTCTCTCTCTCTCCCTCTCTTCCTCTCTGTCTCTTTCTCTGTCTCTCTCTCTCCACTCTCGCTCTCCCCCCCTTTCTCTTTTTCTCTATCTCCCTCTCCATTTCTGTCTCTGTCCATCTCTGTCTCTCTCTCTCTTCATCTCTCTCTGTCTCTCTCTCTCTATCTCTGTCTCCGTCTCTCTCTCTCTGTCTCTTTCGCCTCACACTCAAACACAAGCGCATACAAATCCTGGTACACAAGTTTTCACGCACACAGACATGCATGTACTGTAAACACGCACGCGCACACACACGCATGTGCATTTTGCATGCACTTGCACACACTATAGAGACACACTATAGCCCTATAGTTCTTCAGCTCATCCTCTTTGCACACAAAACAAGCACATTTCCACATTTCAAGACCTCAGTTCATCCCTTCCACACGTGCACACCCCAAACTCATCCGTCCCCTAAAAACCTGCTTTGTTGTGTGTTTTTATGAGACATTTTGTGGCGGAAGGAAGGGTCTGTTGAACAGGAGGGGTCAAATGGTTTTTCCATCTCTGTGGCGTCGTCTGCATCCACGTCTGTGCATCAGCGTCAATGTCCGGGCCCTGAGTCGGCCATTTTTCCCTGAGACTTCCAAGCCTCCGCCTCTGTCCTCCAACCAGGGATGGAGAAGGAAAAGTGTCCGACCTGTTCGGATATTCTCCATCGGTGTCCACGTCAACGTCGGGATTGGAGTGAGTGCTTGCTATCTCCTTAAACATAAGAGCAATGCAGAGTTTTGTAGTGTTTATTCAACACAGAGTTACATTTACAGTTTTTCTCGATTGCCTCCACACAAGTTCTGGTACTTCACACACAATTCTCTGAACATCTCACCCATTTCCCAACTCCCCTAACCAATGTCACTGAACACTAAACACAATTCCTACTTAACACTCAAATTCCAGTTTTAAAACACACTCTTTTCACACCATTACACACAATTCTCTGGATTACACTCAATTTTCATGAAGAAAAACACTGGGTTTCTCATGGAACACACTGTCATTCACAACACTACAATCAACTGCAACTATGTTCACTTCCTCGTCACATGGGCAAACTCTCTTCATACCGGTTTACAATCTGAAATCATCACCCCATAAGGACACACATTGCATGTCATATTGATGAAAAATGAGTGGATGCAAGGAGAAAACCCATTTGTTTAGTTTTTGAACTCAAAAATATGTTATACAAGACATAACTTTCATGTGGTTACCCAATATTTTACAATACATTAGTGCAATTTTTACGGTAAATATTTTTAGAAATATGTAAAATATATACACGTCTGTGTACTCCGAGTCTAAAAACAATATTTCAGTATTTTACTACAGAAAAATACCCTCTTTAGTATCTTTGTGTTATTTTTGTGAAAAAGACATAAAAAATCTTTCTGTTTCTGTTTGTGTGTTGTGGGAATGAAGTTTTTCCAACTTATGTCACAGTATCCATGCAATCCAGAACAAAAAAAGCCCAAGTTACTGGGAGAAATTAGTTTTACCCTGTGCCCAACAGTGTTTTAATGGGTCTGCAAATGTGTATTGTAGTGACTGTCTGTGTGTGTCATTTGACGACAAAATGAGGTTTTTAGAAGAGAGTACATTGTTTTGAGACAAGACGTGCATTTTTCAGAGGTAGTGAAGAGTTTGGCCCGTTGTGTGTGAGGTTTGGGGATTTGTGTGTAGAGTTTTGAGAATTCGAAGACCGATTCCGAAAATTGTGTGTAGGCAATCGAGAAAAACTGTAACACTCGGGCAATTCCTACTGGTCCTCTACTGTAAGTGTTGAAATATCGCTTTGGTGCAGATGCCAGTCTGACTCACTGTTTATTGAAAAAGCTCAATTACGTCATAAGATGTATGACATTACAGAGAGTCTTACTGTAAAGGTGCCCTGTGTAGGATCGTGGTCAGAGTAGGTATTGCAACTATGCTGCTCAGTGAAACTGTGCTGATTATTGCCAAATATGATCCTTTCCTGAATATTTATCAAGAAATAAACTAATATTTACTAATATTACCAAAATACAGTAAGTTTTGCAGCTAAAAGGACATGGAGAAGATCTGAAAAAGGTAACTTTTGTGAATGGGCAGCAAGAATTCTGGACAGAAACTGCTAAAAAAAATTACACAGTGCACCTTTAAGTAGCAGATTAGGACTTGTAATTACTTATTTATCACATATAAACGAGGTAGGCCTACTGTATGAAAGGGTTAACTGCAACATTTACTGTGTAGGTAGACGGGGAGTGGTGTGTAAGCGTCCGACCATCTGACCGCCCGACCGACTGACCCTGGAGCTTTCACCACTGCTCACGTCTCCGCGGCCCACGTACACCCGCACAAAGGGGGCCCAAACACAGCACAGCCCCCAGTAGTACAGCACACACCAGACCACAGCGCAATGAAGGCCGACGCACTGGAGCGCGTAACAGCGTTTTTCCACCTCTTTTATTCTTGCTCCAGCGCTCCGGCGTGGCCATATGGCTCCAGGACACCCCCCTCATTTTTCAGATAACTTCTCAAGCGCGAGGACAGCAGGGCAGACTACCAACACAACCCAAAAAAAAACCTGAAACAAATTAAAAAAATAAACCCGAGAAGCAAATTAATAAATAATATGGAAATGAATTTCACATTTGTAATTGCCTTGCGCTCAGTTGCATTTGAGAGGTTTTTTTGTATTAGCTTCGATATAATTTGAATGAGATGATAGGGGTCTTGAAGGTGGAAGGCAAATCTGGACATTGGAGTGCTTTTTGAGGACACAAATTGTGTTATTTTATTTATTTATTAGCACGTTTGCTCGCTCGCTAGCTTGCGCTGTACAGGCCCGTGACTAATGCCTTGAGATACCGAGGGCCTCTCGCGGGATGCCTGATAAATATTTTCGTT
>NC_085878.1:13363239-13390739 GCF_034702125.1 Engraulis encrasicolus
AATCAGAAGAGATGAGTGGAGAGGAGAGAGGGATCAGAAAAGAGGAGAGGAGCGTAAAGGAGAGGGGGATCAGGAGAAAAGAGAGGGAGGAGAGGAGAGAATATGGGGACCACTGGAGAGGAGGAAAGGGGGAGGGAGTGGAGAGAGACTGACAGGGGGGGGGCGCATGGCCTACGGCAAAAGAGAAAGGGGGAGAGTGAAAAGAAAGGGATGGATGTGGAGAGAAGAAGGGAGGGAGGAAGAAAGGAAGAGAAAAAGAGAACAGCAACAAATTGGCTGTGATCAGGGGTAAAATGGATGGATGAAGGGACAATTAAAGAGGGAGAGTTAAACAGTCAGAAGTAGGGGGTGGATGGAGAGGTAGATGAAAGTGAATGAACAGAAGCAATGGAATAAAAGAGGGTTGAAGGGCAGATATTATGAAGAGGAGAGAGAAATGGGAAGAGGAGTAGGAGAGAGAAAAGAGAGGGAGAGAGAGAGAGAGAGAGAGAGAGAGAGAGATTGTTAAATGGAGGGAAGAAGAGAAAGAGTAAAAGAGAAGGAGAAAGAGAGGTGGATGTGAGCTTATAAAGACTAGAATGGGATGGATAGAGGAGGACAGAGGAGAGAGGTGGTTAGATGAACAGAAAACGAGAAAGAAAAAAATGTGGTTATATGGTGTGGTAGGGGGCAGCCAGGACTGGTTCCCCTCCAGCCCCAGTCTCCAGTCTCCCTGTGACGGCCCTCAGCTGTGGAGCTGCTGACCCCTGACGCTTGGTGAAACGGGCCCCAGGGGGAGGGAGCTGGGACGGGGACGGGGACGGGGACAAACAGTGGTGATGCGGGGGGGTTGGGGGACATTGAGTAGAGGGGACGGGTGGAGGGGCAACAACAGGACCCAAGAGGCAAAGTCAGCTGGGTGGGTGACCTTCTCAATGCTGCCTGCCCTAGTGTTGTTGCTTTGGGGTGTTGGTGAAAGTGTGAACGCAGGTGTGTGTGTGTGTGTGTGTGTGTGTGTGTGTGTGTGTGTGTGTGTGTGTGTGTGTGTGTGTGTGTGTGTGTGTGTGTGTGTGTGTGTGTGTGTGTGTGTGTGTGTGTGTGTGTGTGTGTGTGTGTGTGTGTGTGTGTGGTGGGCCGACATGGCTAGGCTATTCCAGACACCTTGCTTTTGGATGCAAAGCAGCAAAGGTACTGTGACTTAGGCAACTGTGAAGAGGTGGCAAACAACTTCTTTAATATGGAAGAGGTTATTTTAATGCCTGGTGGGTGTAACTAAGGGGACAATTAAGTTACTGTACTCTATACCTAGGCTGTTACTGAGTGTCTTTGGTCTCCTTTAAAACTTTAACATATGGAAAGTGTGGATGCCTTACCATCAAACACAAAAATATAACTTAAGTGAAAAAAAGTATTTTTGATCGCATAATTTCACATTTGCTTTGTGCCACAAAAAGATAGTAGTTTTGGTCTTTATGTATCCCCACATTTTAACTCAAAGCGTTCCCTTTGGCATTGAGTCTATTTAGGTGAAAGCATAACCCAGTTGAAAGTCTCTGAAATCAGGCAATTGTGCATTCTGTATGCAGCCTGATGTGTATGTTTCACCTCTTTTATATCATCATCTGCCATATAAGACCAATGGGTGTTTCCAAGACTTTGCACCTTTGTTTCCCCGTTGCCTGTCAAAGTATTCCAGCCTGATAAATTGTTCTGTTTTCATCTTTACTCATCACTCTACGTTTATAGTTACAAAACTTACAAGGCTACAAACATGTGGGACCACATGTCAGTGTTTTAGCCACGTTCATGTGGGAGACCAGTCTGCCTTTTGGAGGGTTTGCATGCAATGTAGGTCTGTTGGTCATGGACATGTCCCAAATTGCAAGTATTTTTGAAGGTGTTTGGGGAGATTTTCATTTTTGTTTTGCCTTTTCCCATCGATGTCTAAATGTGTTTGTTTGTCCGTTTGGCCTGCAAACGCATTTAGGAATTTGAACACTCTATTCCAATATTGGGCCTGCTATCAGGTTTCTGCACCACAGAGAACTAAAAACGAGTGAAATAGGAATAGGACAGGCACATATTAGAAGAACTTTGTTGGGGGAGGTTTGGAGGGGACATTGTTCTCCATTCATTTTTTTTCCCAGCGATTTTCTTTTTTTTCCTCCTTACCTTAAATAACACAACAACTCTACTGTTTTGAATACTCAAATAATGCATCATCAAGTCCCCAAAGGAAACCAAATCGAGCACAGAGAACTATAAGACGGCGACGGGGTATTTAACAATTGCCGGCACAGCACAGCACAGCACAGCACAGCACACAAACACAATGCCATGGCTGGTGCCCCGCCATCTCAGGTACTCTCCACGTCAGTCTGTTGGTTCTCAGGGCTTTAGTGAGCAGGCAGCAGTCCAAGGGGTGTCCTCCGAGACCGCTCGTTTGGGCTCTGCACAGAAGCCTGAAATGCAACACGAGAGCTGCAGTGCAGCGCGAGCTCACACGAAAGGTACCCACTTCAATGACCACTGTTTTCCGCTGACAAACACACAGATATGTGCAGAGGGGTGGAGAGCAGGGCCGCTGACCGGCTTGGCCGTGCCCAGGGCAAAGTGATCTCCAAGACGCCCCCACTCAACACCCAAATCTGGGGCCCCCTCTTGTTGGGGCCGGGACAACTGACCCGCTTGTGCCCACCACTCCACCCCTGTTGGCTTCCCTGGTGGAGAGGAGGAGAGGAGGGGAGAGGAGGGGAGGGGAGGAGAGGAAGAGATGGGAAAGGTGCCACTTCCAGAGAGGAAGCTGGTTGCAGGGATGTGGGCACTGGCTTGGCCTTGGCTGGTTTTAATAGAATGTTTTGTCACAGGACTTTGGGGACACTGTTGAGCTGGGCTGGTTACTGTAGGAGTCTGAGAGTAATGTGTGTGTGTGTGTGTGTGTGTGTGTGTGTGTGTGTGTGTGTGTGTGTGTGTGTGTGTGTGTGTGTGTGTGTGTGTGTGTGTGTGTGTGTGTGTGTGTGTGTGTGTGTGTGTGTGTGTGTGTGTGTGTGTGTGTGTGTGTGTGTATGTCTGTGTGTGTGTCTGTGTCTGTGTCTGTGTGTCTGTGTGTGTGTGCACATGTGTGTGTGTGTCTGTGTGTGTGTGCACATGCGTGTGTGCGCGTGTCTGTGTGTGTATGTCTCTGAGTGTGTGTGTGAGTATTGTCAGCGCATGCATGCGTGTCTATGTGTGTGTGTAGGTGAATGGATGTATTTATGTATGCATGTATTTGTGTGTGTGCGTGTGTGTTTGCATATGCGTGTGTGTGTGTGTGTGTTTGTGTGTGTCCATGCATGCATACGAGTATGTGTGTGTGTTTGGGAAGGGGCCAGGGGCACCGTCCCCACCCCTCTGCCTTTTCCTGTCCCCCTGGCATGGATGTGTGGGGGGCCCCCAGGGGACCACAAGGGACACGGTGCTCGTGAAAAATGCTCCGCGCCATAGAGAGAGTCCAGGGTCCCCACATGACGTCACACTCACCTCTGGCTTCCTGTGGCGTGTTGACAGTTGCAGACATTCTCTCTTTCTCACTCTTTTCTGGCTCTGTCTTTGTTTCTCTTTCGCCATCCCATCTGTTGCTTTACCCATCTCTATCTGTTTTCGTGCCATACCTATATAGTTTTTTTCACCAGTAGTTCTTTTTAACTGTATTATTCTCTCTTTTTTCTCTTTCTTTATCGGTCTTCCTCTCTCTATTTTCCTCCTCCTCTCACTCATTCTCTTCCTTTACCTCTCCCTTCCTCTGTCTGCTTCTCTCCCTCCCTCCTTCTCTTTTTCACTTCCTCTCTCTGTCTTTCTCCTTCTATCAGTCATCCTCTCTCACTCCCCTCTTTCGCTCTCCCTTCCTCTCTCTCTCTCCCTCTCTCTCTCTCTCTCTCTCTCACCCTCTCCCCCTCTCTCTCTTCCTCTCTCCCGCTCTCCTTCCCTCCCTCTCTCTCCCTCCGCCTCGGCCCCTCTTCCTCTCCTGTGACTCAGCAGCAAAGGGGGCTGTTTATAGAGGCACGCATGTGAAACTCTTTAGCCTGTCACTGGCTTTCCGTCCGTCCGTCCAGATCTGAGAGAGAGAGAGAGACAGAGAGAGAGAGAGAGAGAGAGAGAGAGAGAGAGACGGAGGAGTGCGCGCGGACAGGAAGACGGCAGTTTACAGCCACCGCTCGCTTGCCAAGTACATGCCAAGCCGTCGTATGAAGATGTTGCTGGACATAGCAGATAAAACACACTTGGACGCTATCGCTGAGCGATCTGGCTGCTGCTGCTGCTGCTGCTGCTGCTGCTGCTGCACCGCTGTCCTGTTTGACAATTTTAACTATTGTCAAATGTGATCTGCGCAGATGCGAAGGGAGACTTTTTGAAAAGTTTGACATCCAGCAAATCGAATACATTTGCCGGACAGAATGATTTCACCCCCCCACCCAAAAAAATCTGAAAGCCGCGGCCATCATCTGCTGTGATGCTGTATAACATCTAAGGATCATTCATCTGTTAATGGTTGTGGAGCAGTATAGATACAGATGGCAGTCTCTCATTGCCTCGCAGGAAAGAGCCGGAATGTGCGGAGGCATGCCAGTATAGCATAGTTATGTGATGAATAAAAGGAGCTGCTGCTTGCTATCTGTCTCCCACAGCTAGATATCTCAGGGTCACGCCACAGCTCCCGCTCATCACACACTCACACCTTTTGTTTTTCAACCAATCTGTGAGGTTAGGTGCGTGTGTGTGTGTGTGTGTGTGTGTGTGTGTGTGTGTGTGTGTGTGTGTGTGTGTGTGTGTGTGTGTGTGCGCGTGTGTGTGTGGTGTGTGTGTGTGTGTGTGTGTGTGTGTGTGTGTGTGTGTGTGTGTGTGTGTGTCTGTGTGTGTCTGTGTGTGTGTCTGTGTGTGTGTCTGTGTGTGTGTATGTGTGTATACATGCGCAAACCATTTTAGACACATTTGTGGTTCGTATTGATATGTGTGCTGTGGTTGATATTGATATTGTCTACCGTATTATAAATGATCATTATGTCTATGACTCATACATGACTGTGTCTTGACACTGTTATGACACTGTTATGTCATATGTATGACGCGGCCGTCAAGTAAAATGTAACCAAATAATCACTTATGACATCCTAAGGTTTGTGTCAGTACATGCACGCACACACACAAGCACACACACACGCAGACACTCATGTAGGCCTACACACACACACGCACGCACACACACACACACACACACACACACACACACACACACACACACACACACACACACACACACACACACACACACACACACACACACACACACACACACACACACACACACACACACACACACACACACAGCCTGTGGCCTTTGGAGACCAGTGGCACACCAGGAAATAACGGAGCCTGACTAGAGTAGAGATTATTTGTAAAAAGCGACGGGATGTTGCCATCATCACATCTTTGGGCATGAGAAAGTGGGAGATGACACCACACACTAAATAAGGTTGAGGACTCAGACAGGGAGGAAGGAAACTTTAGTGTGAGAACATCCATTGCTGCATCAATACACAGATACTTCTGACAATATTGAATTGGCTATAATTCGCTAATAAATCACGTTTTAGTGTAAGATGTGTTTTTATCTGATTTTAGTGGCAGATCTTTTTTTCATACCTGTGCTGTCCTTTAGTTCATTAGCGACACCTTTACACAGACATTCAAAAAAGAGAGTATTTGAAGAGTTCAGATGCAAAACCCCCTAACTCCATTTCTGAAGACCTGCACTTCTATATTTTTAGAGAACCCCGTTGTTGGTTTGGTTTACATTCATGTGCTTGATAATACATATAAATAGTTATATTACATAAATAAAATAAAAAATATGCAATTTTGATAGTTTTGTATTAAAGAAAAATTAATTAAGATTATTTTCTGAAAAGGCACTTAGGGGGTTTTGCATCTGAACTCTTAAATTTCTTTTTATTACTGAGAGGATTATTACAATGCATTGTTATGACAATGTGATCGACAAATCTTCTCTGACTTAGCCACATGGCACACAAGCTCAAATAGCAAAAATGAAATATACAAACCGTTTCTTAGATTTGATGTACAACTACTAAATTCTCCCTCTAAATGTCCAACCCTCTGACCCAAACAGTAAACAGACCCCTGTGCTATCTCCTTTTCGCTTTTCAAATAAAAACAAAGTTTGTAAGACAACCTGTACTTTAAAACGCCAACCCCGTGGATGTTTTTCTTTCTCTGAAGCTGACTTTAGAGGTTTTTTTAAAAGGCTGCCTGCTTCGTCCTTCACCGCCGAGGTTGTTCAGTGGGTCGGACACTTCTAGTGTTTTTCCTATCTCTTCCCAGGGCGCGTGGGAGTGAGTGGGTGAGCTCCACGCTCTGTCAATCAGCACAAAGGCCTTTCAGATGGTGTGGCCCAGCTCTGGCTGCCATTGCAGCGCTGCCTTGGCATGCTTAATCCAAGGGGTCGCCTCCTCCCTCATCACCCAGCGCAGATCAGGCTGCCAGAGCTCACGGCTGCTGCTTAGATGCCGCTCCTTTAGATCTCTGTTTGTCTTTCGTAGGCCTAAAGATGTGGGCTAGGGAGCAGAGCTTCCTTTAGTACTGTTGTAACCTGCAGTAACCTACCAAGGTTTGTCAAATACACATCTGACTAAAAGTTAGACTAAGAGAGTTATATAAAAGCATGTGATGCATTGCAAAACTCATTATGGAGAGTTACAAACTCCAATCATTAGTTAATGTCATATTGTGCCAAAACAGACTAAATATGTTGCAATTGAGTTATTTTCTCTATTCAATAAAAGTATTATGAAATGTTTACTTTAACATGCAGGCCTTTCTGTGGCCAACCGCTTGTGCACTCGCCTGACATGCGGCTGACACAGGTTCGATTCCCGACACGGGTCCTTTGCCAACCCCTCCCCGTCTCTCTCCCAATTCGCTTCCTGTCCGCGTCTCACACTGTCCTGTCAAACAAAGTCCAAAAAGACCACACAAAAAATCTTTCCAAAAATACAAATGTTTAACATGCTTAGCAACATCTGCACATTTTCCATCTTCTGATCAGAGGCAATGGTTCCAGTCACTACTTAGTGCTTTGTATCCTATTTAGTGTTTGCGTTGTGCCAAACCTCATGAGCGGTGCCTTGGCATGATTAATCCAGGAATCACCTCCTCCCTCATCATTGTAGCTCGGCAGCCAGAGATCATGGCTGTTAGGATGCCACTCCTTAGATCTCTGTTTGTCTTAGTGTGTGGAGGGAGAGGGGCTTCCTTCAGGGTATACTCAGCCCAGCTTGTCAAATATACATGAGTAAAACAGTAAGTATAGTAAGTAAGTAAGTAAAGTAGGTAAGTAAAGTATCAGTGCAAACTTACCAAAGTGCTGTACAGTGTTTGAATGAAATAAATAAATAACATATAAAAACAAACAAACAAACAAACAAACAACTAAATAAATAAATAAAGCTTATTAGTAGCATGTGGTAATGTCCACTGTCATTTAAGCACACACGCAATAGTCATTATGGAGAGTTGCAAATAGGCCTACATGTCATTACTTCATTGTTAAATGTCAAATAAACAGAAATATATCTACAGTAAATTAGCCTAGCAAATTATAATGTCAAATAATGTGTAAACAATAAATCATTGTAATTGTATTATTTTCCAACAGATGTTTGTCTGCAATTTAGTAACCGTATTATGAAATGCTTTTTTTTAGCAACAGCTATCACTTTTTCAAACTCTTCTCCCCTCCGATTCTGGGCTATGGTTTCAGCCCCCCTTCAGGGTTTCATGTCATTCTCGTTCCTTCTCATTTTATTTACATTTTGCCATCGCTGTGCATTTTGCCAGACTTCATGAGCTCGGAGAGGAAGACATTTGCAGGCTGTCTGCATCCGTGTCATTCATCATGTAGGCTTGACCCTCATTGTTATGCTGGACAGAGCGCCACTCTTTGATGTGTTAAGTGATTTAGAGTAAAAGTTGACACAAACAAATTGCTCATACAGGAGTTGGACGGGAAGTCACTGGGACTTCAAACAGAGGCCCACAGCAAAAACAATAGTCTGCGACAGACGTCGGTACACCGCAACTGTATTCTTTTTTCTTCTCCCCCCTCAGTTTTGGCCCACAACGGTTTAGGAGCCCATGATAAAAATGGCACCGAATAACCTAGGAAGCAATTTGTCATTTCACCGTATGACAATATGCCCCCAAGACAATGTTAATGTGTTATTTCAGATGCCGAGTTTCTCAGAGACTTCTTGAGCACACACTTCCTCTTCTACTGCGTGCGCAGTACTGGACGTCCAATTCCCTAGTGAGCACAATACGGCACCTCAGAGAGTCCACGGATAATATAATGACTGTTGACAACAAGAACAAATTGAGGTGTGTTTTTTTCCAGCCATAAGAGGGACCTTGTGTGCAATTATGTGGTGTTTCTGTTTGTGCAGAGTATATGGTTTGGGCGCCTGTGTGTGTTTTGTGCAGTGTGTGTGTGTGTGTGTGTGTGTGTGTGTGTGTGTGTGTGTGTGTGTGTGTGTGTGTGTGTGTGTGTGTGTGTGTGTGTGTGTGTGTGTGTGTGTGTGTGTGTGTGTGTGCCTGTACATGCCTGCCTTCCTGCATGCCTGCCATCCGTGCGTGCACACTCACATTTGGCTTGTATTGCATGTGTCTGTGTTCTGTTCATGTGCATTCATTTGTCTGAGTTTGAGGACTTCATATGGGAGTCTTATTGTAATGTGTGTGCAATTAATTTCATTGTGTGTTGTACATAATGCAACCATGCATATGTGTGCATATCTATCCATTTCTTGCAGGTGAGTATGTCCTTTTGCTGTTCATTGTGGGAGTGTACGCTAGTCATTGTTTTGTTTTCATAACGTGAGTGTGTGTGTGTGTGTGTGTGTGTGCGTGCGTGCGTGCGTGCGTGTGTGTGTGTGTGAGAGAGAGAGAGAGAGAGAGAGAGAGAGAGAGAGAGAGAGAGAGAGAGAGAGAGAGAGAGAGAGAGAGAGAGAGAGAGAGAGAGAGAGAGAGAGGGAGAGGGAGAGGGAGAGTCCACTCTCCTGACTCAGCCCCTGGCTGTCGTGCTGCTGTGGTCCAGTGTGAGAGCTCCACATCTCGACCCTACTGCCCTCTCCACCTCCCCAGCCCCAGCCCCAGCCCCATCCTGCCCTCGCCAGCTGCCCAGTTCCTCTTCCCCTAGCTCTACCAAACTTTCCACACAGCCACTAGGGGCAATTCCACTTGGCAATTGTACTAAGAAGACCACTGCAGATGCTCTCTAACGATTGCATGTTCTTGCTAGCTACAGTATAGTCAGATATTCTTTAAGTATATAGAGATATGCCAATGTAATAGGTTGCTATGGGCACCTAACATGACCAGGTTCCGGTCTGCCGAAAGGGGTGTGTCATAATACTCCTAGCATTGAATAGAACAGTCCTTAGGTCTGCCTAGGTCTGCCTAAAGGGGGATCCCCCCCCCTCGCCCATGCAATAATAGAACCCGGAAACAATGGGCCAATGGAACCTCTCTCTCTCTCTACTCTCTCTGGTATAGTTGCAGATGAGGGCACTAGGCTAACTCAACAGCAAGACTGTAGAGTCAATCAAAATAGCCCAATTATAATAGCAATGAGCAATATGTATTCCACTTCTAACCAGTTACAAATAAAAAATAATAAAAATAAAAAATAAATAAAAAATAAAAAATAGTGTGAATCTTTTTTTTTTCAGCATGAGGTCTTCCTACATTCACAAATACAGAGACACAGACACAGACAAACATTTGAATAAACACACACACACACACACACACACACACACACACACACACACACACACACACACACACACACACACACACACACACACACACACACACACACACACACACACACACACACACTCACTCACTCACTCACTCACTCTCTCTCTCTCTCTCTCTCTCTCTCTCTCTCTCTCTCTCTCTCTCTCTCTCTCTCTCTCTCTCTCTCTCTCTCTCTCTCTCTCACACACACACACACACACAGATACGCACACACACGATTCCTTAAAAGTCCTGTCAGATGAGGAGAGAGAGCAGTAATAAAAATATATACACAGCCATTCTAAGCACTAAATGTGATCTCATTCATTACTTTTCTCCAAAGTTGACATCACTAGTCCCTTTCTTCTCACTGTTACATAGCCTTTACATACCACCCACTCTGAAATAGGAATATAGACGATAAGATAATAAAAATAATTAAAAAATAAGACGATTGAAGGTAATTTCAGTTCATCCTGTGTTGACATAACCCATGTAATTTTGCTGCGCATGCACAAAATAAACACACACAACACACACACACACACACACAAAAACAGCATTTGGCTATAACATGGTGTGGGAAAAAAAGCGGGACAATGTTATCGTTGATAGTGGGGGATCTTTGGTGGTGGAATTCTGTCGTTGGAGGAAAGCTATATGATTACCCCGAGCCCGGATTCATTAATCTGTATCAGTTTCCGCTGCTGGTCCTTTGCCCTCGCCTGTGTTTGTCACGGCCCTCTATCCCTCTCCCCCTCCCTCTCCCGGCTCCCCCAGCACATGCTCCGTGTGTGGGGGTGGAGGTTGTAGAGGAGGAGGAGGAGGGGGGGGCCCTGGGGGGCGGTGAGACCAGGGGCCGATCCTGGGGCTCAGCTTCCCACTGGGGCCCCTGCATACAGCCATGTTACAAAGTGAGAAATAATCATTCATTAGCCTCTGACCTGGCGGCGACGGGGATCGACTGGCTCTGGAGAGAGATGGAGATTAAGAGAGAGAGCGAGAGAGAGAGAGAGAGAGAAAGAGATGGAGAAATAGAGAGAGCGAGAGAGAGATGGAGAGAGAGAGAGAGAGAGGAGGGAGAGAGAGAGAGTGAGAGAGAGAGAGAGAGAGAAAGAGGAGGGAGAGAGGAGGGAGAGAGAGAGAGAGAGAGAGAGAGAGAGAGAGAGAGAGAGAGAGAGAGAGAGAGAGAGAGGAGGGAGAGAGAAGGAGAGAGAGAGAGAGAGAGAGAGAGAGGTGGAGAAGGCTCCATTGTTCCCCCCTGCACTGCTCCACTCCGCTCTCCTCTGCAGCTGGGTCAAGCCAATTGACGACTCCCATAATGATCTTAAATGGATTAAGTGGCCAAACACGCCCGAGAGCTTCCTTTTCAATTACTCCCGCAGTCATTTACATGAGGCTACAACACTCGCACTCACACACACTCCCTGGGGAATAGCACTGCGGGGCCCCACGGTCACTTTCCCCTTTCCACAATAAGCTTTTTTTGGTAATAGGTGTGTGTGTGTGTGCGTGTGCGTGTGTGTGTGAAAACAAATACTGTAGTGAATTTGTTTCGTGTGTGTGTGTGTGCTGGCGTGTTGTGTGTATTTGTGTGCATGACATGTATCTATACGTATGTGCAGCACATATACAGTATGGGCATGTGTATATGTTGCTTTGCGTGTGTGTGTGTGTGTGCATGTACGTATGGACATTTGAGTGTGCTTGTGTGTGTGTGTGTGTGTGTGTGTGTGTGTGTGTGTGTGTGTGTGTGTGTGTGTGTGTGTGTGTGTGTGTGTGTGTGTGTGTGTGTGTGTGTGTGTGTGTGTGTGTGTGTGTGTGTGTGTGTGTTGGTCTGACATGTCATCTCTCGGCCCGTTCCCTGAGGTATGGAGTTTTATTGTCAGTGAGCTGCGGCTGACACACAAGTTAATCAATCTGGCAATTTGCTGCAGCTGTTACATGGGGTCTTTTTGGGGGCTTTCCCTCACTCTACTCCTCTCCTCTCCTCTCTTCTCCTCTCCTCTCCTCTCCTTTCCCTCCCCATCCTCTCCACTGCAGCCGCGGCTCAGGGTGCCGCCACGTCTGTTTTACACACTCTCTCTTGCAGCTGATCACATCTTCAGCACACACACATGAACAGCACACACACACACACACACACACACACACACACACACACACACACACACACACACACACACACACACACACACACACACACACACACACACACACGAAAAAAAAATCATATCGAGCAGGCATTTAACCAGACAGCTCTGCAATACAATATTCTCAGAGAGGGGAAAAATATTGTTATTTATTCAACACCTTGAGTAATTGTCATTGGGCTCACTAAAAGGACGTCATGAAATTACCGTTTGACATGTGTAATGTTGAAATGATTACGTTTCATTAGCCCTCGGCTAATTTTGATGTTCTCTGGATCACTTTATCTGTGATTTAATCAGGCAGTGACATGATTATTTTATGTGGCAAACTCAATGAATCAATAGGGGGCTATTAACTGTCCAATGCTTGTCAAGAATGAAATATTGCTTTTGGAACACGCCATAATACAAGTCTACCCCTCTACCCCGCCAAGCAAAAGTAAAATTTTAAAATTGTAAAAGTACTTTTTATTCTTGTCATTTCCAGGTGTCAATATTATTGAGTACTCGTGCATCGATAATGATGTATATCATTTAAATTACTTTCATGTTTAATGTTCTTTCCAAATTTTACTTTATTCTCTTCATATCGTTTTGTGCAGCAAGACTGTGCGTACTGTATGGCGTTTTTATTATGGGTCCTCGGCATCCTATATGCCCCATGTGTGCTTCAAGCATAGCAACAGTGAGAGGGGCTTGCACGGTGTGGAGCTGTGCATTTACAGTCCACGGAAGGGGAAAAAATAGCCCCCTATACAAGACACTGACCACAGCGTTTGACAAATTCCTCGGTAATGAAGGCTGGTGATAATTTGATAATGATGACCTATCAGGAGGCGTTTCTGCCGAGGTAAGCATTGCTGTCGCCCCGGCTGCATGCGAGGGGAGAACAGAGGTCGCGTAGTAACGAAGTTAAAGTCCGGTAACGGAGAGGAGAGGGGCCGACAGAAATCGATGACCACTGCCTTTAACTTGGTAAGTCACCTTGACCAGCCTTGAGGTGCAGTGTGCTGCGATGGAGGAAAACAGACTCCTTTCCTTGCCCTTTGTTCTGCTGAAACATGGGAAATAGTTCCAGGTGGAAAACGAGAAAAAAGAGTTGCATTCATTGCTGTACTGTGTTTTTAATCTCCAGATATACTCTTTATGCTTGCTTTCTGCATGCAACACTGAGACATCACTGGCCTGATTTTTCTGTGTATATAAGGTTTCATGAAAGATTTTGCCAGAATATAAGTCTGTGATACTGATGACTTCTACTTCCTTGTTAACGAAAAAAGAGTGAAGCAGCTACCTTATTTGCATTATCAATTTCGTATGGTAGCAATATATTCTGCACATTTTTTTTTAAAGAACACTAGTAGGCTAGTTGTGACAGAAGTACAACCCATCTCTATTCATAGTACGGTATCATGATGTTGAGATATGTCTTTACATAGTTTTCATTTTTTGGCATAAAGACCATTACTATGGATAATTTATAGTATTCTGTTATGCGGCCACATTTTTACACCCTGTAGAGTAGTGGAGGCAGTGTTTTGGAGAGCCCATTTCAACTAAGTGGATATAAAAATAACACCAATAAATCAAATCCAAAATCCAATTTGAACTCATTCAGCACAAAAACACAAGTGAAAGACCAGCCAAAGACATGAAATATGTTTAACCTCATTCCTGACCTTGGTGACATGTTTGCTTGCCCAGAAGTTATTTGTCAGCACCATCCGGGGGGATTAAACAGACGGATCATGTGATCAAAATGAAATGTCCTGGACATCTAAGCCCCGTTGCTGAGGGCCTGACATGGATACAGAACTTAGAGTCAGCTGGAACCTGAACCGTTAGTATGGGGATGTGTGAAATTGAGTGACTTGCAGATTCCATATCATTGACATTCCCCATTGAAATTCTCACCATCTAGCCATCGAACCCCCTAAAGAAACTGCTACATTAGTCTATGCTATGTGTTGGGTCGTGCAGCCACATGATACAGGATAAGAAAGGCCGGCGTCAGAGTTCAAATCTTTATATTAGCCTAGAATTAATGCAACTTCATCACAAATCTGTGATGAAAAAAACAAGCAAACAAAAACCTCAGAAACTGAGTTCCATTAAAAAGTAATGTTCCTGTGTAGTGGTGATGTAATGTTAAAGTTAAACCTACTGTTGTGTAGCCGCAAGACGTGTAAATCCCTTATATTTTCCCCTTCAATATGGGATGCTTTATATATGTCCCACACTTCAGTGAAACTCCCACAAAAGAAATAGATATATGGGACAGGGATGGAAAATGATGCCGACAGGTATCTCACAGTACTGTTTCTAGCCCTAGTGCTAGCGCCCTCATTTGTGGAAAAAACTGACCCAAAACCATTGAGGGGCTGAAACGCTATCTGCGTCTTGGAAGTGCTACATCAGGGTAATTCTATACGTGGCAGCAGCTGTAGCATCACATAGATCATTTCCAAATGCTCCTTTTCCCACTGTCCTCATATAAAACCATTTACCAGAGGAGCTGCTCCGCCGACAAACAACTGGTGAAAACACATTTATTTTTCACGGTGACTCTTTGATAATCTCAAATCCTCTGACAACTTAATCTGCGGATCACAATCCAGTGACGGATGATTTCATTCTGTCAAACAGATTTTGGCAGGGCGACAGGGCCCCAGCGCAGTTTCATCAAATAACAATGAGACTTTTGCTTGCTTAAGTGATATGAATGTGAGTTGAGAGGTTTCAAACTTTGTAACAAGTAGGATATGTCTACACAGCAGCATTCAACTTCTGCTCTGGAGTTGAGCTGTTTGTCTCTATGTAGCAGCAGTCTGTTTCAGGACAGATTTGGACAACAGTAATGCATTCTCCTTTCTTTATGATGTTTCAAGTGGGCATACTTAATCAGCCAAGATGACGCAGGTCTGTGACATGATATAAACAAACTAAAAAAGAGGAAAAGTTGTTGTTAAGCCCCCTTGTAAATGACTGCCACCAAACACAATAGCTACTTCACTGTGCTCGCTCTTTTGTAGTTTATATATAGAAACTAACTGTGCTTTGAACGCGATGTGTACGTACCTCTCTGAATATAGAACCCAGGCGGACCGTGATAATGAAGAACAAATGCATTGACACTGTGCGCCAGGGTCAGTGGTGTCGAGTAGCCACAGACACTCAGTCCAGACGGAGAGAGAGCTGGAGGCTGACACCGCAACCCTCGGACACGTGCACGCCGGGGTCATTCTAAAAAGACGGCCGGGGCTGCTTGAAGATGGCCACGTGGTTTGAGGCTTCTTGCTGCAGTGGCCGTGGGATTGGGGGTGCGGGGGTGCGGGAGGAGACAGGTCATCTTAGAGCGAGATGGAGCACAAAACTTAAACGCCACACAGCAGGGGTGCGCTGGGCCTCGGAAAGAGATATCCTCCTCAAAATGGCGGGAGCATTTGAGTAAGGAACATAAAACCATACATGACAAGCTCAGGCGATCCTAACAATAAGATGGATTGGCTCCTCTTAGCATAGTTAGTCACGGCTGAATGTTTGTCTCTCTTGATACAGACGAGCGTCCCAACGAGTCACATGCTCTGCATCTCATCGCGAGGCATTGAGATACAGAACACTCAAAAATGACATACTGTACAGCAGTTTTTGATTATGTGCTTTTACATTTATGTCTATACGAACAAATCATGTTCAATAGGTGAAGCAGGTGTCTTTTTTTCAAAATTTAATAGATGTGTTTAAAGTCATGCCCTGTTTAAAGTCATGCCATTACCAAGGGTGAATTTCCCAAAAAGGCTAAAGTAACCTAGCCTAAATACTAAGTTCACGTAATGCCATCTCAGAGTTTACGGACCACTTCACGAAACCATCTTGGCAAAGAATCATAGGATCACACGTAACTAAGTGTAGGCTGGAGTAGTCTTGGCGCACTGAGACTGATCTTAACTGCAGGAAGACAAGGATATGAAGGGAATATTGGAAATCTGCGCTTCAAGTTGATGTTTTAAGACGTAAGTGAAGCTATCAGCGTTTCATGCTTCGGCAAATAAAGATGCGCTGGTGACCTGAGACAAGGTGTCCATGAAAAGGAAAGAAGGTAGTGTATCGCACAGGCGAGGTAATTTCAGGGGATGATGTGTTGACGAGCAGGTTTTTTTAATATCGGCGGGGTTTCATGCAAAATTCTCCTAAATGAAGATTGCGTCTGTGTGCATCCCAATTTCGAACGCTGGCTATTAGGCCTAGCCTCGCGAGCCATCCTACGTACTTCCGCCAAAGGATTGGCTCCACTACTCTAGTCTGGCCGTGCTTCTCTGTGGAGTGCCTGGAGCAGTAGAATTTTGATCGCAACGCCCCCCCCCCCCAGAAAACAGCCAATAATCGAATACGCCCCCCACGTGGGGACGAACGGGGGAGGACGCTCGTAACAATGACGTACACATCTGCGCCAGAGCCATTGGTCTGCGCTATGTTGTTGTTGAGTAACTGCCAGCGATTGGGTGAGAGGTGCCCAATAATTTCAAACCATAACTGAGTGCAAACTTCCTGCTTCCTACAATCGCTTCAGAGCAAACAAATGCCAGACCATAAATACAAAATGAAATGGTAGTAGTATGGGATGGTCAGGACCAGGCTATATTAGGCCTAGCTTCCTACTTGTTTGATTTAAATGCTTTCCTAACTTTGAACATCCACCTCAGATAGTTTACGAGGGCCTTGAATTCCTGAATGTTATGAAGGTACGATCAGCTGTCTTACTGATTTCCTCTAGTTTAAAGTCAGGCCTAATTTGGTTGTGTGCTCTGTACTGTATTCACAGTATTTTAGTTTAGTTGACATAAACACATACAGTGTATTTTGTAATTGGTGTAGGGCAGACGTTCCCAAACTTTTTTCCTTGTATGTTTCAATGTGGTCCGCGCACCCCCTAAAAAATGTTTTGATGTGCTGATGCCACATAAGTATGGCATCAATGCGCTATGGGACAGCAAATCACTGCACATTATGCGCAGTCAAGGTAGGGAATGATCCTTTCCAATAGCTCTGACGTTTTTTTGCCATCATTACAATGGAACTTGTTGCATGACAAGTCTAGAGTTATGAATGAAACTTCAGATGGACCTTTCCAGCATACAATTCACCATACAATTAAAAACTACTATATAATGATGAAAACATACATATCCGCCATTGCTCTATTCAGCCCGCACACCCCCTTGTGGCAGGCCACGCACCCCAGTTTGGGAAACCCTGGTGTAGGGCATCATGAAGGCAAACACTGGCAAATTTCAGCACCACCGGTGTGGACAACACCCTTTCAGAGCAACTTGAGAATGATCTTAGGACCTGTGCACGCACGCTCACGTTCAATGATGTTTGAGAATCTAAAAATGTTCGTACAATAAATCGTTTACGTTGCACTTACACACAAAATACACATATTTCGAAGCATGACCAAGGTTGCGGCCAGCCTTGGCTGAACCTAAGTAAAATATATATGACCCCTCACCCCCCATCCTCAATACAATCCTCAATACGATGTCAGGGGAGCCAATTCTAACCCTCACCCTGATGACCCCCCATTACACTGAATCCCCACACAGCGAACTGCCAGCTCAGCCGAATTCTGTCCTGTGATATAGTAGCCACAACAGTTATAGTCACTCAGGCTTTTTAAATTAAGCAAACACTTGATGCTGGAAGCCACATACACATAGGTGAAATTGGGCTTTCACCTATGTCAATCCGCGTCCCTATGAGGCGATATTTCGCCTCACTTCACAATGAGAGCGAAGCAAAATATCGATGGGGATGGGCTGCAATGGCCACAGATTTGCTAATATTTTGTTCTTACTTGTTTTGATTACAAACCTTTTTTATATTACGTGCTACATCCCTCTCTGCTCTGTGCCTCTCAGTAACATAGCTAAGACAAAAGAGCAAAAACAGCACTTTGGCTAGTTGTTGATTTTAGTTCACAGGGATAATACTTCACTATTAGAGCATGTGACAATGTCGGGCTCACCTCATTTGTATATGTGTGGGGAGTTGGATGGGCGAGCCAGCGAGCGGGTGTCAGGCAGGTAAGGGCTATGGGCTTTTGGGAGTCATGCATGGCACATATGGGGTGCATTAGGGTGGGAGAGTCCTGAGAGAGGCCTGGAGCGAGCAGGCCCTGGACTGCGAGTGGCTCCCACTGACGACAGACACGTTCTGATTCCACATATGTTGAAATGCAGAAACCGTTACATGGCCTCTTTGATACTGGGTGATTTATTGGGCACTGGCAGCAGTTGTGGATGTCTTCAGCGACAGAGAGGCTTGTCTGTGAAAGCGGATAGTGTCTATCAAATCGCAAGGGCCGACAGCACAACAAATGCTGTGCCGTTTCCACACATTTTTCAACCCCCCCCTCACCTCACTCTCCTTCTTTCTCTTTTGCTCTCTCCCTATCTTTCTCTCTCACGGCTGTCGCTGTTATGTCATTCCCACGTTCCCCCCCACCCCACCCCACCCCTCTAGATATGTGCGATCTAATTTGGTGTGGTATGGTTGATCTTGCTCCAAAAATAACAATGAACACAAAGGACAGAGTTAAATAATTGACTGTTTCTTCAGTCGGCTCCAGAGTAAGATTGGGTAGATATCATATATTGTGATGAGTGTCTTGTCTGAACAAACTTCAAACAATGCCACTTACCTTGATAATGATACTAAATGTCGCTGTGATTACTGTCATTAAAGAAATACCCTGCCTTGGCTTCAGCAGGCCTATGGTATGGTGCACATGTGAATCCCAGTCATGAAATCCTCTGCCGTGTGTATTTTTAAAGTGGTACTTTCAAATATCTGGCTATGGAAGAATTGGAAAACGTGGTGCCATGTTATGTGGATTATTGTGTTGTTATTATCACCATGTAAAGTAACCCTAACCATAACCCTATAGACTGTTGCAATAAAACTGTGCCAATATCTCACAATGTGCTAAGTTGGATATTATGTCTTGCCATTGTGCCTGTATGACCCGTTGCTATTTCCTCTTGCTGGGACACTTTAAAAATATATATATTTAACTTATCTTGCTCTGTGTTTACATGATGTAATATTGTGTACTTATCGTAGATTGTACTTAACTAACCCTAATCTTATAGGCCTAACTACAGTGTACAATAGGCCTATCAAACATGCAAGTATTACACAATGTGATACTGTGAATGTATTATCTCAATTGAGTATAAACTGTATTACCACTATTATGTCCAATGGTGTCTCCAATGCTGCTCTCACACATATGCAATAGCATTGCACAGAGTGACTTTTCCCTGTATGGTTCTTCATAAGTTTTGAAAACATTAAATAAATAGAAGACGAGAATAAGCTGTGTATAAAAAAGTCATTGGATTTTACATTATATGATCAAATGCTTAATAGGAGTAAATATATTTCTATGTATTTTGTGTTGAACAAGGAGGAAAACAGGACCTATTAATGATTTTGTTTTTGCAATAGACATGAATATGACACAGGTAAGACATGGATATTCTTTATTATAACATTACAATACACATACCAGATGCTCTTATTCCATTCTATTACAACGGTAATGCAAATTCAATGCAATGCAAATTCAAATGACATACACAGGTTAGAGAAGAGAGGAGAGATATGTACAACACTTAAAGAGACATACAACTTTAATCTGCAATGGTTGTTTTGATCAGTAAATTATTTCATGTGGCACTTCTAGACCCAGTAATTTGCTGATTCCTAATACAATTACAGTAAATAGGGCACCCTAATGCAAGCATGACCATAATCTCCCATAATTAACTGTGAAAAGACAGTAGAGGTTGAATGATCAGCCATGGGCATGAACAAATACTCTTTGTTATTTGAGTGTACAGTATGCATATAAGAAACACATGTCTGAAATGATGTTGACCAAACCATGGACTATAGCGAATATACTTTATTGCCTGTGTCATCTCTTTCTGCGAGGTTTTGGATCTATTTAGCTCATCGCTACCCTGGATGAGCGCTGGTGAGGGAAAACCTCTGCGGGGGGAGCAGGATCAGTCACTGCTGATGTGCATGTCACTTCCTTCACATCACAACCTCCCCCTTGACTGAGCACTGCCACACATTTCTCCCTCCCCTGCCCTTCTGATGTCCCACGTCATGCTCATCTGTGTACCATCAGAAGTTATGGCCCAATAAAATCAGACCCTACAAGGGCAGCCAATTAAGCTGCTGTCTGCCTTACTGTACAGATGCTATTGATATATGGCTCTCATGCCACAGAAAGTGACAGACGTACTGGCATTAGCTAATCTGGGTCTTTTCTTTGCCTCTGTCCAATACAGGTTGATGTGTACAGCTACAGCATGCCTTCGGACTTTGTTTTTGCCCTAATAGAGGCCTGTGTGGTGGGGACAAGTGACAACTGTTGTGAGACTTAATGACACATTTAGTCAAGTGGAACAGTTTGATAGATAATCTTTAGCTCCTACCGTGACAGGAGAAACTGACTGGATAACCTCGAGTGTAGCAGTATCACCATCAACCCCGATCACAGTAGACGGCTTGACTATGTATCTCTAGTGCGGCCGTGTAAACCAGGGTTCATTACAGCACATTTCACGCCCACTAGTGAGGGAGTTATGTAAATAAAAACGCTGCAGAGGCCAATTAAGCTTATTCATTGTGCTTGCTGGGTGAAGGTCGTCCAGGCCGCCACTGAGTGACACTTTTGACTCTATGGGCGAAATGGCAAAGTTCACATGACTGTGCAGCAGGCAATCCATTGCCAAACACTTTGCATTGCAGTCATTGGGGGTCGAGCGAGGGCAGTTCTTCGTTGCGGTATAATTATATCATATAAACTAAGCCCCTCTTGCTTCGACAGGACACTAGATAAACACTGGGGCTGATCTTCACTGCCTCTCAAGTTCCTTGCCCAAAGCGCTGGCGTAATTCCATAAGCTAATAGAGTATCAGGCCACGCTAAATGAGGACTAGCGGGGATGTGTGTGCTTATCTCAGACACTTCAATAACCCTCAGTGTTGATCCTCCTTCCTGACTCTCCGAGACTTCCAGACACTTGCATGATGCTAATGCTAAGCCTGTATTCAGCAGTTTGCGTCTTGTGTTAAGAAGGTAATAAAAATGCAAACAGAGACACACTGTCAAGCACAGATACACATACAATACAGTGCAGTACACACACTCACACGTACCCCACACCCACACTGCACGTACACTGGTGTCACCTAATTCACAGTTAGTCCGTTGTGGAAGTTTGAAGTTGACTCGGGGCCTCCACAGCAAGGCCTAGCAGCATGCAAATGGGCTGCTTAGCCATGCCTGGGGGAAAGCCGTAATCGGGTTTCGCCGGTATACATACATATTTGAGCAGGGCCGAGTGGTCATTCTAAGTAGAGACGTGGAACATGGAGACCGAAGTGCGAGGGGCAATTAATAACAGCGATGTTGCGGCTGACAGCTGATCGAGGTGTAGATGGAAGGAATTGGCAAGTGTGGCGGTGGTGGAGGTGGTGCACACAGCGTCCCTGTCCTACCTCATCTGCATTACGCCTTTCATTTAATCACAAGCGCAGATCGAATCATCGGCGCAATGCAAAGTGTAAGGCTGCTCGCTGGCTCACACACACTCTGTCACTCATCTCACAAGGCTCTTTAGGTGGCTTGTAGTGAAGGTGTGTGTGTGTGTGTCTGTGTGTGTGTGTGTGTGTGTGTGTGTAGGTCGGTGTTGTTGTTGGAATGCTGAAGACGCAATTGACACGGTCACAGCTATGCCTGTAATTGATGCGAGCCTGGTACAGTGTGTTACTGAGCTGAGCAGGGAACTAAAAATGCAGCACAGAAGAAAAAAAGTGTGAAAAAAGTGATCACCGGTAGCCGTCGGAAAAATGTCATAAAAGGTGCTGTCAGTGCAATCAGCAGTTTAAACTGCTTGTTAAAGAGGGTTATATTTACAACACAACATCACCAGGATCTATACCTCTCGATGACCTTGGAGAGTGTGGTGACAAATACCATGTTCTTGCACTTACTTACGCCTGTAACACTTTATAATAATATCTGCTTATAAAGATTTAGTAAATAACGAAGAAATTATGAACAAAACATTAACAAATGTTTTTTTAATTACAGTAGTAACTCAATTTTATTCATGCTTTATAGAATATCTTCAAATAATATGTTCAAGATTTCACAAACCTTTTAACAGAGTATTTTTTTATTAACTATTTGTAAATGTTTGATAAATATATTAACATTTCCCAGTCATTTGCAAACATTTGTTAATGTTTTGTTCATTATTTACTAAGTGTTACTACTACTTTATAAGCAGACTTACACTAGCCTTACACTTGTTCTTGCTCTTACCCTTAGTCAACTGAAAGGCACCACTATTCAGATTTGGCTTTCAGATCAACCACTTTTGGTGTGCAATTGACT
Organism: Engraulis encrasicolus; assembly: GCF_034702125.1. Taxonomy (NCBI): domain Eukaryota; kingdom Metazoa; phylum Chordata; class Actinopteri; order Clupeiformes; family Engraulidae; genus Engraulis; species Engraulis encrasicolus. Next base: position 13,385,710 of record NC_085878.1, read on the forward strand.
TCTTCTGTTTTATCTTACAGATTCATAGAGAGCTTCATAGAGAGACATAGGCTACGTAATGAGTAGAGAGACATTCTTAACGAATCATCAATGGAACTATGGTATGGTGTTTAGATGCGCATTCATCAGATAGCATTAAGTATATACTCACACATAATATAATCATGTGAACATAAATTCAATGATCTTTACTGTCCAAGTGTAAGAGGGGACTCAAAGTGGGGAGACACGAAGGGACATCATTTATGTAAAATGCATGGGGTATGGCTGTGCATTCGATAAGTTCACACAAGCAAACTCTCTCTCTCTCTCTCTTTAATACACACACATACCCCAGCACATGCACACGCAACACGACAGGCTAACCGAGGTCTATTAAAGCGACGCTAGCCATCTAGTCACACTTTAAGGTGGCTTACAGACAGACATGAAGACAAGTGGGAGTAGTGCTATCACATTCTGTGGTCTGCAAGGCCGTGCCAGCCACCGCGACTTGGCCACAGGTACAGTACATGCGAGCGCGTGTGACGGACAGATGAGACTCTAGTTAATAAAAGACGAAAATGAAAATTGAACACTACAAGGTGTTGGCATGACAGGAGGGCAACGGTGGCAGGTTCATTTACTGTTAGAGGGCGGGGGTGGGTACGTAGGTTTGGGGGTTTATGGGGCGGCGCTTGGAGTGGGGGCTGCATACAAGATCAAGTTTACTGTTAGCTGATATAAGGTGTTTGCTTAAAGACCTCTCCTGATCAAGGCGTGGTGAAATTAAAGACGGGTAAATTAAGACATGGCTGTGACAGACAGCGGAGATGGGTTCATGTGGTTTTCAGATGTCCTTGATATTTTTGGGTCATCGTAATTTTGCCATAACATTTTTGTACCTTGCCGGCGCAATGCCACTTTACGGGGTGAAATTGTAGAGGAAGATAACTTTCTATTTTAAAACGAAACTCTAACTTTGGCAATATATTCTGAAACAACTGTTTGAAACAAAAGTTTGGCACCTCGGGTTCATATGTAGGTTAGTGTGTACTGCCAGCAAGCGACGAGCATTTTGTTTACTACCTATTCGACCTTTCAGGACCCGTGCTATTTCTTTACCCCACACCCTTTAACAAACCCAATTTTTTGTATATCCAAATCTGTTTAAATCTGTAAACTTACTCCAAATAGTCCCTGTCAGTGTCTGACATCATGTTCCATGTCTTTTGTCAGGCCTCTGCTAATGGCCTACTTCTCAATAACCGAAGGCACAATGCGCGGGCCCAGTCCTAAGTACAATGTCATCTAGTCTGCGGCAGCTAGTTTGTTTACACGTGGCCCGAGATAATTAGCCCAGAAGTAATGACCACTCTCTGATGACAGCCGGCGAAATAGGATACCCCACCGCGACATGCTCTTCCTGTCACTCTCCCCTGCCTGCCCCAACAACTGCAGAGGTTTCGGGGCAAGGAGGGGTTGGCTGGGGCTGGGCTGGGGTGGGGTGGGGTGCAGTGTGACGGACTGTATGTGTGTGGGTGTGACTAAATGTGTGTATGTGTGTGTGTGTGTGTGTGTGTGTACGCCGCGTGCTATTTTTTGCCCCGGCTGCCGAGGTTTGCCTGGCGCCAGCCCCTGGGACCAAGCATACCGGGAGCTGACAGGGCCAATGCCATTATTTGCCCCTTTGCCCCCTTCGGTCCATATATGAGGAGCAGAGGAACTTAACACTAAAAACACTGTCAGGGCGGGTCATTTGGTGGGGAGCAAGAAACGGGAGAAATGCCAGCAGCGCATGTGTTCCCAGCCCTGAAACGCAGGCCCATGACCCCCATTTTTTCTCATCCTCCTCCCCACCATCCCTTGCTCCGGATAGTTAGATAGGGGGATACAGAAGGAGAGTGGCTACCGGGTCTCCCGTTGATCTGAGACTCGGGCCGACCACTGACACCCCTGAAGGTGTTGGCTTAATCACCCTCGGAGATGAGACCCTCAGGCAGTGACATGTGACATGTGTGCGAATGCGAATACAGTCGTCGTCGTTAAATGTATCATCAGCCGGCCAATACATGCTGGTCATGCCGAGATCCCTTGATAATGTGGGCTGTGGTCGTATCATGTTGTACCCGGCCCCCCTTCTCTGCAGCTAAGTAAGCAACACGGAGGATCTCGGCCAAAATCTAAAACAAACAGGCACAAGCGTTGAACCATAGACTAGGGCCACCGTAAAGAGGGTTTAGTGGGGGAAAACAAGCCACTTCTCGCCACTATCCCAGGAGGCTTTACAAGAAGCTTAGAAATTTGTGGTTGAAGCAGCAGGAGAATGGAGCTCAGCTAGTAAAGGCCTTTCCAAGAACACAGAGGGATGACCGCAGCATTTTTGGGACCTCTATCTTGCTTCCCAGTTGTAAGGTCATTGTGCATGCGGTGCCGCTTCCTTATTTACCTTAATTTAAATGGTGTGACATGAAACATAAATAACAACGTCATCAATGTACAAAAGTGTACATTACCCTAATATATTATTGCAAATTGTTCTAGATAATGAATCTAAAACTGCATGCATGCAGTAGGCCTATATGCATTTGCATGGGACTATGATAATGTGGTGTATTTCATCTGATTTCAAAAATACTTTTCAGCAGTAAGCGTGTGCTTCTCAGCAATTGTCCCGCGACCCTCTGGCACCCAGTGGGGGCTAAGGCTATACGCTCCTGCTCCCTGCAAAGGCAGACAGTAACATTTAAAAGCAAGCGAAGGACAGAGGCTCTGCCACGGGTGACCCCCAAATGGTATTCATTCCTTGCCGGTCTTGTGTGTGAAACATTTCTGTTGACACCCGGCAATGCAGTGTTGATGAGTTAATCTAGCAGCTGAGTGTGCCCTTTAGCTGGCCCCTCCTTCCTGGTCCTATATACCCCAACGCATCACAGCCCTATGTGGCTTTTCAGACAAATAAAAAATGAAAGTAAAAAAAAAACGCCTCAGCAAACGTCGACGATTGGGAGTGGAGGATGTAAATCAACTCGACCCCTCTCCGCAGACACCTCTCCAAAGCCTTTGTTCTCCTGGGTATATGATTTGTTATTGCCAGGCTTGTCAGTGGTTTTCAGTCAAGGGGGTTTTAATAGGCGGACTACTGAGAGACTCCTGGTCAGGTATCTGGTGAAACTCGGGCGTCACAGAGTAAGGGGGGAAGTGGGGAGGGAGGGAGTGGGACTATAAAAGGATTAAGCATGCCCATCATAGCTGAATGGCACACTCGGAATACCTGGGTCAGAAACATCAAAAAAAGCCTAGCAGGGTGCGAACACATGTGAGCGCTTCTGAATGTGTGTGTGTGTGTGTGTGTGTGTGTGTGTGTGTGTGTGTGTGTGTGTGTGTGTGTGTGTGTGTGTGTGTGTGTGTGTGTGTGTGTGTGTGTGTGTGTGTGAGAGAGAGAGAGAGAGAAGGAATGCATGCACAAGTGTGTGTGTGTGTGTGTGTGTGTGTGTGTGTGTGTGTGTGTGTGTGTGTGTGTGTGTGTGTGTAAGCGTTTGCGTCTGTACTTTATTTTTATTAATGAGACATCCCCAGCTGCCGGATCGCTAAGTGACAGAAGCACTGAGTCAGTCACTGAGATGTATCTGCTCACTGGTGTTTGTTTGTTTGTTTGTGTGTTTGTTTGTGTAGTTTGGCTGAGGGGGGCGGAGCTCTGTCACTTCTGCTGCCTGCTGCCATTAGCGAAGAGAGGAACCATGTCACACTAAGTGCCAACTCTGCTCTATCACGATTAGACTTCCCCACCGCGGTTTTGCAATATTGAGAAATATAAAAATAGGTCCTGGGTATTGCTCGCCACCATCCTCATATGAAATTCATTTTCTCATCACTTATACTCTGTTGAATGAGGGGTGGCATGGCTGTCTGCTAGTTCTTGGAAAAAGTTAACAATCCACTTTTAACACCTTGGGCAAATAGTTCTGGGAAAGCCGTCACCAATGATTGGTACGTTACAAGCGACCAAAAAGTGCCGAGTAGATTGAGTTTCTCTGTGGTTTACAGCCTGTCAATGCATGTTGTTTTAAACCAATTATAGACTATTCTTACTGTAACTCTTACTTAACATTTACAGCGACCTTAAGGACCTCAAAAGAATCAACACCATGTTTACTGACAAACTTTTAAAATTACATTACACATATATACGTATTTAATACACTATTTTATCGATTTCGTTGTTTTTTAAAATCTTACCACACTTGGAGCATTTTGAGCTACATGTTTGCTATATAAATACAATTCTTATTATCGGTAGAAGTAGTTATCGTTCTAGCCAAGTTATCTTTTTAACACTGTGAAAATGGATTCATTGATTTGCTGCAGAAGAACTGATCTTGAGTGAACCCATAACCTATCAGAAGAAAATGCTGTTACTGTACATCAAAATCTACTTTAAAAATATGCGAAAGCCTGTGAAAACTCAAATTAATCCATACAATTAATTATTACTCGTTGGTCTGAGCATTTCTGCACACACACACATGCACACTTCAAGGTGACTCAACTCAGTAAAACCAAAACGGTCAGTTGATTTAAATGAATTAGGTTGAATCAAAAAATAAATTACAGAGGGAGAGGTGTGTTGAAATGAGTTTTCCCCGTAATGACGCAGTGAAAGCCGGGAACAGAATGGACAGTATGACCACAAGTGGCCTCACGAAACGGTTTAAATCATATGTGTTACCTCAACACTCGTCCTTAAGCTCATAACCCCAACCACTAGATATCTGCAGAGGTTATTTATTGACCAAGCTTTTTTTAATGCTGCTTTTACAACTTAACACATGCCAACACGGGCGAAAATCCTCTGAGGAGAGACAAGTGGTATGCTCCAAATGTTCCAGTCGGGTTCCAGGGCTCTGTGGGAAAGTCCATCTGCTTCTCACCAGGGGGGCCCTTACGGTTTACACTGCAGCCAGTTCCAGAGGTGAGGGAGGGAGGGCTGTCTTGGAGATCCGCTCCCCCTGTGACAGCTCGTCTGACAGCTTGGTATGGCCTTCTTGTGG
>NC_085878.1:13393239-13425739 GCF_034702125.1 Engraulis encrasicolus
AAAGTGTTGGGGACTGCCTCAGGAAACGAGATCCAATGAAACCTTATCTACCGACCGAGCCGCACCAACCAACCGTGTGACTCTGGAAAGGAGAGAGAGAGAGCGAGAGAGAGAATCTGCTGCGGACGCTCACCCAGACCTCTGCGTGACAAAAACACCCACCTCACTTACCTGATATCAGGTCAAAAACTGAGGTCCGGCAAACTACTAACTGGCCTTGGTCTCAGAGTCACGCACTACACATGTTTTCCTTTGCTTTGTCTGTGTGCACAAACCGATCTGGCATAATGTACCGAACATTGAAGCACCGTGCAGTACAGAGAGGAGGTCTTGTTCTGGTTGCGATATGAAATGTATTTCAGATAATGTGGTCCCTGCGGCATTTGGATATGCAAGCCATTAAACATGACCGGCTGTTGCAAGCCAAATATTCCCATATGTTCCATCACTTAGAAAGGTCTATTGGGTGCCGACCACACTCGGTATGAGTCATTAACTAATTTACAATCATTTTGGGTAGCTTACTTCCTTTTCGTATATACCTTGAATGTGTTTCCTTTCAATTCGGAAAGCCAGTCATGCGTGCACTTTTAACCACACACGTTTAATCAGGGTCTCTGCACTTCTCAAGTAGTAATCACTGATGCATACATTACATAAATAAAGTGCTAACACTCCAATAACATTCAAAGACATTTTTTGTACACACTACTTCATAGAATGCAGCAAGCCTATTTACTAGTTATGCAAAGTTGATATACACGTGCACGTTTTTGAAGCAGATGATTTTGACCAGCCATGTGTGCGTTGGTTATGTGTTGGGCTCATGCCATCTGGCAGGAGCTATCACCGGAGATTGGCCCTCGTCCATAACCTTACTTCCATCGGACCGGTAATACTTGCTTCTATTTATACAGTTGGAGGCAAGTGTTGTGCTGTGCGGCCTGCGCCGTGGCGTTAGCATTAGCGAGCAGAGAGATTTCTGAACAAAGCCGGGCGGCGGTCCTCGCGCAGTGCCTGGCATGCTCCGCGGAGTGCCTGGCATGGCTGTCTAGTGATGGAAAGAAGGGCAGCAAACTTGACAGGGTTGATGTTGGCGTCTGGGCTGGCATACATAGAGAATAAAGAGGAAGATTAGAAGGAGGAAGAGGAGGAGTAGTAGTATAACAAAGCAGAAGTACTTTAGTAACCAAGTAAGCAAGAAGGACATTAAAAGAATCAGAATGTGGAAGATGATTAGGAGTTGTAGAATAGGGTGGAGACACATTATTAGTTCTGAAGAAAATGAGATGAAGGAATGACAATGCAGATGCCTATGATGAAGAAGTGTAAGGAAGAGCATATAACACATCACCATCTTGTCTGCTTGCCTGCTGCTGCTGCTGCTGTTGATGCCCATCAAAACAACCCCATGGCCAGTGACCCTCCTAGCAATCCCATCTGCCCCCACTCCACTCCACCCCCAACCCCTCTTCATGTTCACCTCTCAACGTTTGGAGGCAATCTGGACCACCTCGTGTCCACATTACGGATTGTTTCCCCCGGTTGCCCGGGTTGCGACAGACACGTACGTCCTGTAGCCGCGGCTGCAGCGCTGGAGGACATCTGGTGTGCAGTGGCCGCCACCTGTTTCCACGGATGGATCTCAGCGAGGCGAGACCAGAGGAGCGGAGAGGAGGGAGGAGAGGAGAGAGGGAGGATAAGGGGCTTTTTGGCGATGTGCACATTTGTCGTTCGTATTAGCCCGAGCCGCACATGCTCCCCGACAGCCTAGGCCTTAGCCCCAGATCCCCTTGCCCTGTCTCAGATTCCCCCATTAAAGCGTAACAAGAACGGCGGATATGTGGCTGTGTGCGTTCGAATGATAAGTAACAACAAAGTCTTTTTTTTTGTTTTCTTTGGCGGACAAGAATATGTCGAGATTTTTGCCGTGAATGGGTGAGGGGTGCCACGTCACAAAATTTGTATGCCTGTCAAGAAATGCAGACATATTTCCCCAAAAAGATTATCTCCACAGAGGCACAGAGATACTGATGAAGTGTTGAAGAAAAAAAATATATACAGAATATATGAACTGAAGCACAGAGGCTACTGAGCGCAATATCCTATTAGTATGCTGTAGTGGTGCTATTATAATATGCAGGGCATGCAGCCAAGAAAGATCGCTAACAATACAATCAAATCGGCTGCAAAACGTCGGGACACCCTGATGTGTTCGGAAGGAAAACATTTAGAACTGCCTGCTATGTCCATCTGGCAGCGCTCCGTACATCCTTTTTTTAATAAAAAGGTAAACACACTTTCACAGGTTACGTGTGTATATATATCTAGAGAGAGGTATTTCTGCAAAAATATGTGGCTTCAGTCCAATCGCCCCCAGATAGTGTGACTAAACGTCCTTTTCTGAGAGAACAGTGGCGCTAATAAGGCATAAGGGAAGAAAAGAGAGTGATCCAGACCAGACCGGACCGACCTGAGCTCTCCTCCAGCCCTCCGTCTACACTCTACACTGTAGTTCCCTCCGAGACTGCTCTCGAGGCCTTTATGGAGGAATGAACAACTGTGATTGTGCATATGTCCACCTCTTTACGCTGTAAGCAGTGGTAGCTGCAAGTATTACTGTAACACTATGGTAACAGTGTATTGACGGTTGACTGTTTGTGTGTGTGTGTGTGTGTGTGTGTGTGTGTGTGTGTGTGTGTGTGTGTGTGTGTGTGTGTGTGTGTTTGTCTGTGTGTGTACAATATGTGTAAGAAAGAGAGCAATTGTCTGAGTGAAAATGTATCTGTGTATGCCTGCATGTCTTTTTTGGTGTGTGTGTGCATGTGTGTGTGTGTGTGTGTGTGTGTGTGTGTGTGTGTGTGTGTGTGCGTGCGCACATGTGAGCATGAGGTTCTTGCCCTGAGGTCGTAAGCAACCTTCCAGAGTGATTGGTCTCTCCGTGGGGGGCAAAAACAACCCAATCCATTCCCCTCTCCCTTCAGCTGGCTCCCTTAGCCACACACACACACACACACACACACACACACACACACACACACACACACACACACACACACACACACACACACACACACACACACACACACACACTTCACACTATTTCCTCAAGACCAGGAGAACAGAACAGCAGGCGCTAAAACAAACACTCATTAGCAATGGCGCTGCTTAGTTTTCAGTCAGCACTCCTACAGACCGCAAATCTTAGCCCGTTGAAAGTATTTTTCTCTCGTGCCATTGTAAGACTGCGTTAGTTGCACGGAACAATGGGCTAAGAGGGGTTCCCAAAACGGTGGGTCGGGAGTCATGGAATTAATGCAGGAAGCCGGACAATTTACATAAATCCTTGATGTGTTTTCATATAATATATAACCATTACATAAATTGCTAGTAATAGTATTCACTTGTATTGTTAATAACGTATTTACTTTCCTTGTTATGTTCACATTCAAATTAAGCAATAGTAAGTGACAAAAAGTGTTTGACGCTTGGAAAATGGGAGGTGGTGGTGATGGTCTTAACGGGGATCCTAGGTCCTAAATGGAGCCAAGGCAGAACAGTTTGGGAACCACTATAGGCTCGGGAGTGGAATAACACAGTGTGGAGGACTTGGCTCTCCAGGATTTTATGACAAGCTAATCCATAAAGGACGTAGACTCCTTGCGGTGGTGGTGGGGTTAGTGGGGTGTAGAGCCTTGGAGGTGAAGGCAGAGAGAGTTGGAGTTGGGGTGTGTAGCTGGGTTTTAGGATTAGACTTGGGGTGGGGTGGTTGCCTTTCACTTTTTAAGTTTTACTGCTCTCTCCAATTCCCCCAAAACCGTAAGCAGTCTGCATTTTCCCTCCGACCTGAGGAAACATGTTATGTTTGGAGGTTTGCCACCCCACCTAGAAATATATACATCCGACCCCACACTCCAATCCTCACCAAACTCATGTCAAAATAAACAAAATTAGCAAGAGGTGTGTGAACAAGAGGTTCATACGGTTTTTGTGTCTTCTTCCTTATTTATTATTATTTTATTTGTCTTTGTGCAAAGGAAGGTGTTGGATTTCTGTCCTGGTAAGCTTTGCCAAATGTTCCAGGCTAACACGGTTTTGTGTCTTCCATATTATATTAATTGATTTTTTTGTCTTCGCGCAAAGGAGAGAGTTGGATGTCATGGATGTCATAGAGGGCCTCCGCCGGCTTTTCCAGTGTATCACCCAGCACTTTCTCCGTGGCTGTGCCGAGGCGAGCAGGGCCTCATGGGAGCCCTTGCGAATGGCTGTATGTGTCTCGCCGCTTCCCCACAATCCCTCACTGGGAGCCCCCTCATTGGGCTTGGCAGGGGCAGCTGCGTGGAGATTTAGACATCATCAGTCAGACGGCCCCAAGAAGACACTGAGCCGTTTCCTTGAGAGAGAAGGAGGGGAGGAGAGGAAAGGAGAGTAAGAAGAAGGAAAAGAGGAGAGGAGGGGAGAAGAGGAGGCCGGCATGTCTGACGTGATATGTGTTCATCAGCCCCTGTTTCGAGTAGGAGTCCGTCTCTCATTGACAGGCCAATGTCTCCCGAATGAGCTGCTTGTACTGCTCTCTCCCTAACTCGATTTACTCACAGACACACTCTTGTTTTGTTGATTCTTTTTTTCCCTGCTGATGCTCACTGCAAACTCTCCATCAGTTGAGTTCTCTCTCTCTGTCTGTCTCTGTTTCTCTCTCTCTCCCTCACTCTTTTCCACCGACAGTTGGGAAGGGTTTGGCCGCCTGGCCAGCAATTTGGAGTTTGAATACACTGCAGTTGTGAAGAGGGCTATCTAATAGAAGTGGAAAAGTAACACACACATTTTGGGTGGTCCCTGAAACTGAAACCTTAGGTACACACACCAGCACCATCACCATTTCCCAGACGAAAAAAAAAAAGATCTCACCTCACATCAACATGATGGATTTCGGTTGGTTAGAAGTATACTTTCCTTTTTTAGTTCTTTTTTTTCTCGTTCTTTCTTTTGCTGGTTGTAACACACCTACTATGCAAAGTAACTCCCCCACCCCCCAAAAGTATACATGTTCAAGGAGATCATACATTAGGTGATAATAACTAAGTGGCTGCCATTACAAGGTTAGCGTGTACACTGTGTAATGATTTCCCATGAAAAAGAAGCACTAATGCATTTGTCTGTGGTATTAGTGCGCTCCTTTGATCATTACAACACTGGAAACTGAGAACAGCACGTCTTGGTGAGGTTTTTTTTTCATTCCTCTCTTTTTCTTTTTTCTTTTTTTGACTTTGACTGTTTGGCCTCTGCGGTGATCACAAAAGAGTGCTTGCCTTTTCAGAGGGGATTCCAAATCAATTTGTCAGGTTTCTGTGGACGGGGTTCATTACTGTTTGTTTGATGAAAAAAGGGAAAGGGATGAGTGTGTGTGTGTGTGTGTGTGTGTGTGTGTGTGTGTGTGTGTGTGTGTGTGTGTGTGTGTGTGTGTGTGTGTGTGTGTGTGTGTGCTTGCGCGTGCGTGCGTGCGTGAGCGCGTTTGTGGCGGAGGGAGAGAGAGAGATTGTGTGTGTGTGTGTGTGTGTGTGCATGTGTGAGTGCATTTGTGTGTGTGTGTGAGTGTATGTGTGTGTGTCTGTGCGTGCGCACCCGCGTGCGGAGTGAGTGCGTCTATGTGGGTGGAGTGGGCGTTCAGGTGACTGACGCGGCAGCTGTGACTGTTACACGGAGGATTTTGGGATCGCATCCCGGCGCTGGACTCCCATTCCCATCCGGCAAGACTAGCCAGCCCAGTGCCCCACTCACATCCATCAGCAGGGAATTTCAGGCCCCTCAAAAAACCCCAACGTGGGACACAGCAGGCACGTCTCCGGACGCCAAGCCAGGGGACGAACGGCCGCCCGCCCGCCCGCTGCTCACCACTCAACAGTTTTTCCTTGCGAGAGGCAGCGTGCTCCATCATCACAATTAACAGCCCTCGCTCTGCTTTCGTGCGTTTTGGCAACGTTTGGGCCAACTTTTGAAATCTGGATCTGCCGCAAAGGAGAGAAAAAGAGGTCTGAGAGTCCTTCTCTTTTTCTTCTTCCCTTTCTTTCTTTCTTTCTTTCTGACTCACTTCTCTCTCTCTGTCTCTCTCTCTCCCTCTCTCTCTCTCTCTCTCTCTCTCTCTCTCTCTCTCTCTCTCTCCGCCGGCAGCCCTTCCAATACTGGTCAGATCAAACATGTGAGTATTCACTGGCCCTGCCAAGGACAGCAATTAAAGAACATTCCGGCGTGGACCGAGCAAACGCAGCTTTTTAAGCAGATCAATATTTCCTTAAAAACAATAGAGGAAACAAAAGAGGATTATTACCATATGGCTCCACTTAATCAGTCCGACAGCACAAACGCACTCTGATCAGCTTTGATACGACACCCCAATAAATTACTGCATTTGTCAGGAAACACATTCCACAGCATGCTGGTGTTTCGTATCAATTTCTCCTCTGTAATACAATTCAACAGTGGAGTTTGTTTTCATTGATCTGAGAATATTTAATGGGAATATTTTCCAGATTCCTGTTTTCGTGTACTGCACATTTGGTCTTTGCCCCTTCTCCATAAGGAGCCATGCAAGTGAGCAAGCTCTGATGCTTTTACAGTCTAAGCAGTTTTCTTGTAATTAGTAACTAGAACCATAAGGACAGCAGTGTGCATGGCTTGTGTTTTGTCACGGGCCTATCATAAAAATAAATATGCATGATTACTATTGTGTTTGGTAAATGAAAACATGCATGAATATTGTGTTTGGTAAATGGAAACACATACATGATAGGGAATTATTTGTGTTTATGACTTGTTTTGGTTTTATTTGATATTACTGGTGATACCAGATGTGCAGTGTGGTAGTAATGCAAATGTTATGGCGACTCTAATATTGTTATCTGTTCATTGTTTTCATTCTATTCGATTCTATTACAGTATGTCATGACAACCTGCTACACTGGATTAAAGAAGCAAACAGTTTTTTCTTTCATTAGTTTGTAAAAAAGTTGGAAGAACTAAGGTCATTTTAGGGCGGCAATTTGTGCAACAAAATATAGGAAGAATAAAAATTACAGCTCATAAGAATTTCTATCCCTAATTCTTGGAAACATAATGTCTGTCCATTGCAAGTTGTGATTATTTCACTAGCAATTTTGAGGCAAAAATGAAAGAGAACTAGCCCACAGCAATAAATCCTTTTCGTCTATGCCATTACACATATAAGACAGAAGAAAGTTTCAGAGGCCCAGCCACTGACCCATAACCCTCAGGCCTTTTGAGGACCAAGACGCCTGAAAGATGATTGCAATGAGAAAGAAAAAACGAGAGAGAGAGAGAGAGAGAGAGAGAGAGAGAGAGAGAGAGAGAGAGAGGGAGAAAGTTGTGTCTTTCTAATAAGCCAACTCACCAGTTACCACCGTAATGGACTCCATGAAAGGAGCCCTCTCTTCTGTCAGCAAGTCCAAAAATACAGCTGGCTGTAGCGGGGGACGTCATCTCACCAGGGCAGGAGTTAAGGAGGCATCGGTGAAACCAGCCAGGACCCGGCTCTGGCTCTGGTTAAAGAGAAACACACACGCAGCCCAAATAGCAGGAAATACAGTATTAATCACTGCCACCTACTCAAAACCGCTGTTTTAGCACAGGTTGTCACATTTGAAAACTATTTAAAAATGTCAGTGGTGATTTTTTTTTTTTTTGGCAACAGGGACCTTGAGTGCAGAGAGCGTCACCCTGATTTTAAACACGAGCAAGTCGACACAACCTTGAAATTCAGTTCTCTTCTTTACATCCATTGCGAAATCAGTTAAATGCATTTTTTAATGAGCGCTGTAAACGCCACAACAACATTCAATCCCACTTAATTTTATTCAATACACGTTGGTGCCATTGGTGCTTTATTACATTTTTAGTTTACACGGCCTAAAATCCTCCAGGGAGGCCAATCCTTTTGCTCTGCTCATTGTTCAGCCATCATCATCATCTCCCCATTTGATGGTGTATCCACTGGGGGCCAGGCCATTCTCTCTGGTCGTTTTCAGCTGATGCTAGTGCTGATCTCTATTCCCATAGGGGGGCCTCGGCAGTTCATCCAGGCTCTAATTTTAGTGCTTTAGATTCAGCGATAAACACGGCGCTGAGGGACCCCGTGGACCCCACTGAAGCAGCAGGCCTTACACAAGACAAGGAGGCGGGTGATCCATCTGAGCATAAGATGATCAAAACCACCACGGCCACAACAGAAATCCTATAAGATGGCTACAAGCATGGGCACGCTTAACACAGGCCTAGTAGAGGATAGCCATCTGGCTCCGGTCTGGAGAGGGCTGGACCCAGGGTCATCGCAGCATGGTGGAGGCTTAGCTCAAGTCCGCCTATTCATCATCATTACAGGAGCCATTGCTGTCCTCCTCTCCTCAGTCTCCTCTCCACCCCCCACTTCAAGGGCCATCGCATGTCTGCCGGAGCAAAAGATCAAGAGGATCTTTTTTTCTGTTTTATTTCTTTCTTCTTCTTTTTTTTTTTCTTCATAGAAATACAAGTTAGCTCTGGTGGTACTGACACTATATGAAAGATTTGTGTAGTGAAAACATTCTGCTCTCCTATACTATAATGAAATACAACTGCACCTAACACTGTACACCGAATGCTCAGTATGTAATGCAGTGTATGATTAAACATTTTAACCTATTCGTCTAGATCTAGATTGACTTACGTATTTCTAGGAACTGACTGAAGAACATATTCCCTCACACACAGAAATAGCTAATAGGTCATGTGCTTTGGCAGAAAAATACATATAATATTCGCAGAGAGAATACATTACCATCAAAATACGCTGGGATTTATTTCGGTAACATTGATAACTGAAAAGTTTGTTTTGTTCAGCAAGGAATTCGGTTTGGCTACTTTTCTTTCAGATTTGGTCACACACCTACTGTATATTGGCACATTTTGGAGCGCCACAAAGAGATGTCATTGAAGAGTTAGGGAATAACTGCAAACTTTTCAAACGCAGATAATGGATGTTGCAGTGTATTTTCAGTGTTATCAAAGCAGAAGGCAATTTTTACCACTTACTGGAAGTACCACCATTCACGTTACACTATAAGGTCGTTGGCAATGTGACTATGACATACATAGGCCTACCGTATCGTACAAATTATTACCAATCTGACTTTCAGTTTTATGCTGCAATTAGAAATGTTTTCCTCTCAAGTTATACTCTTGTTTGATCAAAATGATGAATTTAATACGTTATTTTCTGTTTGAACTTGTTTTTTCTTATTGAAGTAAAATGCTTCAACTTAGATGCCAATGAGGACATGTCAACTGGAAAGTGATATGTCCTACTGCATTTCCTTTAACAAGAACAAAAGAAAGGAAGAAAGAAAGAAAACTCTTCGCCAATGAGGTCCTGTATGACCAACTTTTGCACAGAGAAGCGATATGTCCTATTTCATTTCATTTAACAAGTAGGATATAAAAACAGAAAGAAAGGCATAAATTAAGAAAATCCTTGTTGGCTATATTTTATCCTATAAACATTTGACAGATTTCGCCACACAACCCCTACAACAGAGCCGGCTACCATTACAGCAGTTTCCAGTGTCATAACAGTCAGAATATTGGTCAAGGCGTGGGTTTTGATTTCAAGGGTACAGTAAAAAAAAAAAGGAGCAAAGAAGAAAAAAGAGAGAAGAGGAAGAATAAAAGGAGAGTGAGAAAGAGGGTTAGGGGCAGGGGTGGCATCAACCATCTTGAATGATCCCTCTCCCTCCCCCTCCGTGCCCTGGCCTAATTATGGCCGTGCGGCTCCAAGCAGTGTTGCCAGATGGGTCTGACCAAATCCCGCTCAAAAGATGATCAAAAACCACCAAAATGCGCTACATTCTGCCCAATTTCAACAAATTGCATTGATTTCTATATGCCCGTTTTACCCGCAGACGACCATCCCAAGTAGCCCAATTGGGCGGGTAACCGCCCAATCTGGCAACACTGGTTCCAAGGCTGTGAACCCACACGGCGCTCCACCAGCTTCTTCATGCCTGTTTACTTCAGACGGCTCTGATGTCATAATGGCCCGGGCTGCTGCTTTGATATGGCCACCGCCGGAATTCCACGCTCTTTATGTCTCAGATATGGCCAAGGGTTCTCTAACTCTCTCTCTCGCCTGGCTCAGCTCAACTCGTCTTGGCTGGCAGGTACAGTAGAAATTTGAGTTTTATAGCCCCGGGGCCCGTGAGGGATTACTGACCAGCGCTGTGGCGGGAGACCTCTGCTGCTCGCATACCCTCCCTCTACCGCCATTGCCTCACCACCCAACCAGCCCCTATTTCCCTTGAACATTAAAGGGCGGCCTCTTTCACGCCGGGTAATTCAATGGCGCGCCTCGAATGCGTTTAATCTCGGCCCCAGTACAATGGGCCCGGCGGCCACGGTACCATTTGCACCTCGGAGGAATGCAAATAGTTAATTGATCTATTTACAGAGGGCCGGCACATGGTGGCCCGACACACATGGATGGCTATTTGCTGGATTTGAGATGGATGCCACAGAGAATAACCATCAGAGGCATGGGAGCCGGTTGGAGAGGGAGAAGCGGAGGGGGCGGAGGGGGAGAGGTCCTCTGGCTAACTACAAGGGCATGTTAATGCACAGGAATAATGCTCCTGTACATGTTGAAATTGAGTAAGACATGCAAGGATATTTATGACTGAAACACAATAATGGCCGGGGCAGCGGTTTGAGCTATCCAGCGTGGCAGATACGCTATCTCGGAATGCCAAGGAGCAGTTGGAGGATGTTCAACTCCACAGTAGGGATACAGGAAGAAAGGCAAAAAGGGAGCACATGAATATTCACTAAGTTCAAAGGGGGGGGGGGAGGATGAAGCCCGCCGTCCAAGCAAGGAGACACACGTGTTCAATATCCCGTCTCTCCACATAGATCTTTATTACATCAAATGGGCTGTAAGATGTCAGAACAATAGGCAAGACAAAGGCCGACTTATTTCCTGCAGACGCCTAATGATGTCATGGAGTGTGCCTCTCTCCTCTGCGTGAGCAGGAGCAGCAATCAGCGGGGATATATATGGCATTCTTGCATGGCTCCAGGGGAACCGGTCTTCAGCGTCGAGCTCCGCTTGACAAGGGTACAAATTTATCATTCGCTTTACGATATCCCCAAAATCATTTCAGAATGAAAAAAGGGGAGAGAAAAAAGGAAAGGGTGGGGGGGTGGATCCACCACCCCCACTACCACCACTGCCTCCACTGCCTCCAACAAAGCGAGGGGCTCACAGACACATGTGAAGCGTGTGTTGGTTGGCCGTCTCTCAGCAGGGCATAAATCCCCAGGTCTCGCCGCATAACCTGTCTACAAAGGGACCAGCTTTTGTCAATAAAGAGTACCTGTCTCCTGTTTGTTAATGGTTTGTCAGGAAGGCAAAGGCAGGAGCAGCCGCAGCAGCAGGGCTGTGCTGTGCTGTGCTGTGTGCAGTGCTTGCGGACTTGCTTACCTTTTGACCCCCAGAGCCAGCGTGGTACACGCTGACAGCCATGAAGCATATCTCATGGTATGGCTCAGTGTGCACATATGCGGAAATATGTACGTACGAAAGTGATTGTCAGTGATCCTCTCTGACAACTGTTTTTTTGCCACCCCAAAACAAAATAAATGTGAAAAATATTGGAAGACCAAATTATTACCAAATGTGTCTTTATTTCTCAACAGGAGGATTTGATCACATTTTACTGTAACAGTGGGACGAAATTATGAGATAGGACTGTGCATACCTTGTGCACTTACATACTGACACATATGCTAAACGTATTAGGGTAGGTTTAAAGCAACTATTTTAATGAAATATTAATGAAATTGGATGATAGGCCAGATTGATGGCCACCTACACTTTAGTTTCACATCTATAACAATCAAGAGGAATAATCAGGTATTAGATGGCTGCTATAGAAAGTATTTAAATTAGCTTGGGCATGAGCTATGCCAGCTAGTTAGCCGACTAAGACCAGTCTTTATTACCCATGTAGGACTTGTCTGAATGGTCAATGCTGCGGTTTACCTTATTGGAATGTGGATCTGCCAAGGCCAGATACTAAATGCAAAATATTGAGGCTTTTGTTTAAGAGGGCGTTCCCCTCTGTCGATAAAATACGTAACTCACCTGCCGTAACGTTCTCAGCCAGTCCATAAAACATGTCACATGACATCACAAAACAACTCATCATCAAATTTGTGGGTAAATAATTTGCTCATATGTTCTAGTCCACTGACATGATCATACAACATCACATTACATTGCTTTCATCCTGTATGAGTGATGAATAATGTATTGATATATATAGCATGACGATACCACAGCATCCAGCAATGTATATGTTATCTGGCAATGTATCTAGCTCAATGGGCGTATATAGCTGCCATTGTATTGCAATGGCAGAAGTGATGGATGAGACACCAGGGACTCCTGGCCCTATCCTGCACAATAACTGCTCTGTCTCTTCCCCTAGTCCTCTTCAAGCGTGGTGTTGGATGACAATTTCATTAGCCAAGATTACAAGTGGATAGGAGAAATTAGAGAACATTATTGCACTCGGCTGTCAGAGGGATCCGCCTTGTCATACAAGAGCTGACAAGCTTTGACAGATGTATTAAGAAGCGTGAGACTGGGGGAGAATTTTAAAGACCACTGTCAACTGGGATTTCGGGGCACTTGAGAGGTCCCGCTATCATTCTAGTGTGTACGTGCGTGTGTGTCTGTGTGTGTTTGCATGGGCATGTGTGTTTGCGTTGTGTGTGTGGGTGTTTGTTTTCAGGACCTTGCATGTGTTTATGTCTATGTGGATTTTGGTGAAGGAGAGTTGTTCTCTGCATATTAATTTGTGTGTGAGAGAGAGTTGATGTGTTTTTGACAGACAAATGCAAAACAGACACATAGCCGCACACATGATTTTAATTTAGGGATGGAATGCCATTTTCCATCCACTTCCTCTCACCAGAGACTACGCTCGCTGTGTTTTATGAAGATGGTACTTGACCCTGTTGAAGACTGTTACCCATATTTTCTGAAACTCACAATACTAAAGCATGTATGAATACAGTGAGTCTCCTACGGATTCACTGAATTTGTCAGCCTCTATTTTCAGCTCCATAGGCAGGTATGTACTTCCACATAGTCTGGCCAAAGCCTCCTAACTCGGTTCACTCACTGTTCTGCCAATCAGTTGAGAGTGGTGACGCAGAACACAACCGTGGAGTTCGTTACTGATTAGTTAAGGTAACACTATTCACACTTTTGTCTTGTTATTTGTATGCTTTTGCAACACAATATTGTAACAGGCATGCTATTAAAGCATCAATGAACTTAAATGGCAGAGTAAGCTCATCTCCCATCCTCCATGGAGACGGATTGCTCTTAGCTTTCGCCAGACTGTTTGACGGAGTCAACAGTCGGTTTGCCCAGGCTAAGGTATGTTAAGGTAATTGGTGATTGCTTGATGGGTGTGATAATCACAATTGGTCCAATAGTTCTGATCGAGAAAAGAATCAGCATGGCCCTCATGCATGAGCAAGACGGCAGCTGCACTTAACATGGAGTCATTCCTGCAAAACCATAGAAGAGGAAAAGTCTAATGAGCAGAATAAAAACAGATCTCGAGCAGATGCTCTGGTCAGAGAGGTTTATAACCATACCATAATGTTTTTTTTCTTGTCCTTTTGCGAAGAAATGTGCCTTTAGTGTTGCTGTCAACAACCAGAGAGACGCTGATAGGGGATTTGCAGAACACTTAAGATTAATATTTAGTGGGTTTTTTGGCAAGCAGTCCACTGTAGCCTGGCAACCACCTCCTTAGGATAAAAGTAGAGTCTAAGTAAAAAGAGGAACCAGAGTTTTGATGTGGTGAGGCATTAGAGCCTTGACAGCTATGACATTCAAAATGATGGGTTTTTATTGGGTCTCCATTCCTGCTATGCTGCCATAGGTCAAAATGATGCACCCACACATCCCCCCTCTCCCCTTCCTTGCCAAACTTTCTCTCAAGCCCCCATGTCCCCAATCTCTGTCTCTTCCTGACACCCACACCCACACACACACACCCTACTATACAATCTTTCACCAACTTTCACTAGTCAGCCACAGTCCAAGTTGGGGGTCAATGCAGAAGACACACATCCATTGAAGATGAAAGAGCATGTGGGGAGTGGCAGTAATCTTATACTGTACTCTCAGCCAAAGTGCAATTAGACCATTGCAGCCTTTTGGGTCCTGTGCCACAAGTCTGCAGTACTGTACCGTGGCATGAGGACAGAGTAGCTGACAGGGGGGACAAACGGGTTCGTAGTCCCTGGCCTAGGGTGAGAGGGGGCCCAGAATTGGATCTTCATTACATTGTATTTGTTGAACAGGTGGCCCCTTCATATAACTTTGCCCTGGGGCCAGTCAACACTGTCAATGGCCTTGCATAAGGACATTGCATTCCGTGAGAGGATGTGGTGGCAACCGACTGCTTCGCAGATGTACGTATAGTGGTGATCTAAACTTGGTGCACTGAAGGATGGGTGAGGTTAATAATTATCCATTCGTGGGCAATATTTTTACTGTATGATTTATCAAGTAGGAAATAGATCACAGTCAGTTCTTTCTTTTTCCCATTTCTTTTTTTTACATTCATTCATCGCAGGCTCAGACAAACGTTCGTGTACAAGAGCTTTCATCAGTGTTACCTCCCTACTGGCTTGATTACTTCAGAGACGCACCAACAAGAAGGAAGATAACTCACTGTATTATCTTTAAAAGAAATTACCTGTAAGTGTATATCTATATGGGTTAATGCTTTACTGTGGTTTATGTACAGTAGAGTGTGCGTGCGGGTATGTGTGTGTGTGTGTGTGTGTGTGTGTGTGTGTGTGTGTGTGTGTGTGTGTGTGTGTGTGTATGTGTGTGTTGCGTGGGTGTTAAAATTTTGCCTCTAAGATCTTTAAGGGCCCACTAATCCAACAGCTTTCTCCTCTGTACTATTATTGCTACTGGAAATACTGAGTGTATATCCAAAACAGCAATGCAGGTTAGGGTTAGGGTCTGGTAGCCCCTTAATGCGCGCCGTACCTCCTGTGGCATGCTGTAATAGACATTGAAAGTTAACTACTATAGCACTACAATACTATGATAGTGCAAGGGGCCTTCAGTAATACATTACGACTTGGTCATTGCCATACTGGTAACAGCTTATTTATAATGCCGTGTCTTAAGGGGTTAAGGGGCACTGGTTAGGATTCCTTAAATAGGGTTAGAGTTAGTTTAAACAGTCAGTGGCGCCCCACTAAGCAAGTGTGTGTGTGTGTGTGTGTGTTTGCACACATGTCGAGCATCTATTTGTATGAGTGATTCTACGATTCGACTGCGCTTTTAAGTCCATGGATTTTATTTGCCAATTCCACTAACTATTAACTGCTTCCAATTATGTTTTGGACATTAGCACACATTTATCTTTCATATAATACAGAAAGTGTAGACATGCCATTATTTCCCTCAGCAAGAATGAATATTTTAAACTTGTTCATGCTGTCCTGTTTTCAAAATGTCAGATTCAGTCTTCATATTAGCATGTAAAGAAACTTGTTTTGCCCAAGACGATTGCAAATGTTGATTTACAGTAATCATCACAATATGACAAAACTGTCAGAAAGACCACTGTCCTTTCCATTATACATGAAATTTGCCATTTTGTGTGTGTCCACGAAAACTGTGTTAACCGTGTCACGGTCTGAAACCCCCTTCATAAATCAGTAATGGTTTGGTCTTTGGCCATGCGAATAACATCACGTGATGTCATAACCTCTTTGGCAGGATATGGGAAGACTTTTTGGTAAGTTTTGAGCTCCATCCTTCCATAATTTAATCCATTCTTTTTCATGTTCTCATAGCGGGAAAATTGTCTGTCAACTGTGTTATCAACATATTCATAAGAATCTAAATTAGAAATCACATGTAGAAAAACACATAAAGCATACAAATACATGAATTGATTAAGGTGTTGTGGTGGAACTCTCTGATGTCCTCTCTGATGTCCTCAGTTAGCACAACACCATACAAATGGCTGAAATGTCAAGCCGTGTTACCGTCAATGGTGTTACATTTAGCTATGACAGTTGAGGAGGAGTATGTTTTTGCTAATTTATCTCCATATTGACAGACAAACAATAATTAAAAAAAATAATTTGTGTTCTAGGGAGATTGTTTGTCTGCTCTGTTTTTTCTCCTAAAAAAGTGCCGACATGTTCCCCTGCACTGTTGACCGTAACACAATTGAGTAACACGGTTGACTGTTTTGAAAGTGCTTTTGTGCTATTGATCCCTTATGTGTTGGAAAAATCCTATGAACAGACACTAGGGATTATCTCTGGAGAAGGAAGTCTTGTGTAAGGAGGGTGACTAAATTCAAATCAGATGTTACAGGGATTTATAATGAAAAATGTGTCAGTCTGTATCACAGTGAATCATAAAATCCTACTTATGAAGCTCAACAATCACATTTTCTATATCAGTTGCACAGATTAATGACAACATTATTGCTAAGGGACATAAGCACTTTCAAACGTATGTTGTTTCAACTCTGTAGTATTTTTTATATATGTTTGAAATGACATAGTATTTGTCCATAACACTGTTGACAAAATAATCAAGCAAATGTTCGCTTTCATTAGAGTATTTATCAAAAGATTTAAGATTAAGCTTGACAATTTGTTTGTTTGAAAACTTAAATATATACACTATGTAAACATCTAGGTCATTTAGTTGAAAAAAAAATACTGATAACTGACATTTTGCTTTTGTCAAAAGCGCAGGCGAATCGTAGAATCACTCGTATGTATACATTTGTGTGTGCTTGCTTGAATGTGAGTGTGTACAGCATGTGGATGTGTGTGTGTGTCTGTGTGTGCATGTATATGCGTGTATCACCCTCTGCTTGGTCGTGCTGGCCTGCGATAGAGGAGCATTCCAAACAAGGTGCACATACGAGGAAGCAGAGCAGGTGCTGAAAGAGCGCGCCCGGTTCTCTGGGGGGGTACAGCCATCTCTCCTCGCCCGCCTCCCCCTCATCTCCTCCCAAACCCCTCATATACCCCCCCCCCCCATACAACCCCTCACTAATGCACATACACGCAGGTACGCGCACACACACATACACCCCATTGCCCCCCTCAGCCTCCTCCCACCAATCCATTGCACCTCAGGGCAACCAGTTCCTCCTCCTCTCTGGCTCTCCCTCTCTCTCTCTCCCCTCCAGCCCTAATGAGTGCCAGTTGGACTTCAGTGTATCTAGCATTTCATAATCACCAGCAGCATCGCTTTTGGCCCTGGATCAATCAAGCTCACATCCACTCTATTTCCTGTGTGTGTGTGTGTGTTTGTGTGTGTTTGTGTACAGTACACTGTGTGCGCGTGTGTGTGCGCAAATGGAAGCATTGTTCAATCATTCAGATTTTTTTCAAAGTTTTTCCACTTCAGCAGATGATGTGACCTCCTTAATGGGAGCGGGAAGCCATATTCATCACTTGATGATGACAGTACTATGGATAGACACAAGTGGACTGACTGCATGGACTCTCTTTTTACAGACTCATGATCATGATGATGACGATGATGACAAAGGCAGTGGCCATGTTCACCTAAATTAATGAAGCTACTTTGAAATCAAAATCAGACTTTATTGGCCCACTGTTCTTCTATCCACACAAGGAAATGGACGCCAGTAGATGCTGACTTCATACTTACAGTATGTTCAGCATAGGGACATCACAAAAGCAGCCTGCTTGAGTTACACTGACGATAAGCTGTTATAAATAACAGTTCAGTGAGCCCGTTTATGGCCGCAATAATCGGGTTATTGGAATAAACAGGTTATTGAAGTAAACAGCTTATTGCTGTTTATATGCAGTCTGTCGGTCACCTGTGTTCCACTAAAGTGTGTGACACGAAGCTAGAATTTAAGGCTTATGATTGGCTACTTATCCGTCTAGAATGTCAATAACCTGATAATAACCTGATTATGCTGGATACATGACACAAGAAATCAGTTTATTAGCCAAAAACCTACCTGTGCGAATCGGATCTCTCGTAAACTGATAACGGCAATAAACCGATTATGAAAACTGTTTATTCAGTTTACATGAGCGCTCGAATAAACCGGCAACTCCAAAAACCTGATCATAAACGGTTTATTGATGCACATATAAACGGGCTCAATGATGCAGTGGCGATCTTACACAGATTGCCCCACCGAGCGACAACCCCTCCAGACACCCTTGCACCCCCTATCCTGCAAATAGATAAATGAAAAACCCTCTTTCTCTTGGTATAAGATAATTGGGATGGTATTTCATGAGGGTTTAGGTAGTTGAAAAACAAGGACTTTGGAGTTCTACAAAAGGTCTGGTTTGTAAAATCTGGTTCTTTGGATCTTACTTCATCCCATGCGAGAAAGAAAGAGGAATGTCCCAAGTAAGCCCATACATGTGTACAGGCTGCATGTTAGTGTGTACTGCCAAGCACAAATTATGACTAAGGATCAAACTGACAGAGCGAAAGTGGGGCATGGAAATAAATTCTTTCCTAACAATGTCTTGACATAAGTGAGTGATCCCTCCAAGCCACCACTGCAGCTGCAGGCCACGCAAGCACAGCATTGTTAGTTTTCTTTCAACAGGTTAAGCTGAAGCTGTTTCTGAAGGGTTGACCCCTTGATGGGTCCTCCTTTTTTAAGAGAGAGAACGAAAGAAAAAAAAAACGAAGAGGGCACTCTCAGCTCTTCAGTATATATCATAATGGAGATTTTTGGCCCAATATTAGTGAGGTCATCCGCGGGGTTCTCCATTAAACTTTACGGTTCATTGAGAGAGAGTACCGCCATGTGGTTCCCATCACGTCTCTAATGCTTTTATGCGAGAGCACACCACGGCCGCAGGCTCTATGCAACTGTCATGGAACCCACTCTAAACTTTGACTGACAAATTTATATGAGTGTTAATTCTCCTCCCATCCTGTGTATAGGAGTTTTGGTGATGGTAAAGGGGGATCACCCCAGCAGGGTCGTACACACTCCAAGTGTAATACCAACGAATCGCTTGTAACCAGGGTCTTGCAAACAACCCCCATGAGCAAACTTGGCAAAGGCCGAATTGGCTCTAGTCAAAAGCCTGAGCTGAAACAAAACACACATACTGAGCTGTTTAACGTTACGAAAAAATGGGAATTTGTGGGTGATGGCCGAGCCGACAGCAGAGAGTAGAGAGAGCCTTGATATCAGGAAGTGGACGAAAACAACTGGCTGGAGAAGAATCACAATCGATTGTGCCCTGCATAACTTAAAAGCCTAGCGCCTGCTCGTTTACCATCGGGCGAGTGGGCAGCACAGCCACGCCAAAACATTACTGCTAAAGCTAACCCACGAACATTAATTCAGGCTTTCTGACCAAAACACCTGGCAGCCGCCACGTGTGAAACATTACCTAACTCTGCGTGCACCCACGTAACCTTAGAAAGACAACTTAACGATGAAAGAGCCAGGATTGGAGAGCTCACTTAATCACCGTAGACGTTTTAACTGTTCCTCCAAGAGCAGTGCCTGACTATCAACGGCGCGGCCCTGTAGTGGTGAGGAGAGCAGATGGCCTAGCTAGCATCTCCGCTAGTGGGGGTCTGGTTGAAGATTAGCAAATGCCTTCGGAGGAGGAATGCAGAGGCCTTGTGTGTGTGGGAGATAGGACATGAGGAGTAACTGCGTTTTCCCCGCTGTTAACCATGACGTTCTTCTGTCAAAGTTGACTGTTAGTTTAAAATATGTGGTAGGCTATATATGGTAATAACAGACTTAAGTGTAGGAACATTTTAAATGACTTTAAATGACACTGTGAAATGAGTAATGAGTAGGGCAGCCGTGGCCTAGTGGTTAGAGAGTTGGTCTTTCAATCTGGGGGTTGCAGGATCAAATCCCCCTGACCTATCCCTACATCTCCATCCATGGCTGAAGTGCCCTTGAGCAAGGCACCTAACCCCACATTGCTCCAGGGACTGTAACCAATACCCTGGCAAATAATAACTGTAAGTCGCTTTGAATAAAATGAAAGCGTCAGCTAAGTGAAATGTAATGTAATTAATCACTTAGACCATCACGGTAAATGGGGAAATCTACACAATACATTTGAAGAAATATATGTCACTTAAATTACTTTTCTTTACTTGAATACTTTTCAGGTATTTTTTGACACATCATTTATATGTTTAAACACTGCCTTCATAAACGAGCATAGCGTTAACAAAACCATGTATTCAAAGTACGTACTGTAGCATGCCAGTAACCCCAAATGAAAACCTGACACTCGTTTTGGACGATGTGGTTACAAAGGACGTCGCTGTATTTAGCCATTATAGTCAATCCATCCTAATTGCATTGTTCAAAGAATCACAACAGAATGATGGTATTGTATATATTTCCTGGCCCGCACAGTATGAAAGTAATCCCAACTAAAAACAGTGCAGTGTAATCCTCAGGGAAGTCGTGTTGATTGTCCATGAAATACTTTGGCAACTATAACCGCCTCAAACATGTGAGTGACAATGAAGCAGGGATAGCAGGCCTGTCTTCTGGATCGGCATCAGCTGTCCAGAGTGCAAATCTCTCCAATCTCCCTGTTTAATGCAATCAGGCTGTTTATGACCGCTCTTAGGACTAGTATTAGGGCGCTGCATGTGGGATCCCTCCCAGTACAGGCTCTCTATCGAAATCCACCACCAACCCCCCACCAAGTGTCTCTGCATCTCACAAGTGTCTCACAAAACGCACATTTTTTTTACATCACAGATGTTGGAATAAATCCATTATTAGTTCCATGCAAACTCTTGTCTTAGGTATTTTTCTGTTAATGTCACTCTGGCCACCACATGACAAATGATGCGTTTGCGCTGGATTAGAAAGGCAAGGGCCTTCTGAGGCAATCGCATACAGACGGTCCCCAATAGAAGTTACGATGATATACAGTGCCAGGTGCTTTTCACTGGAAGCAGAGCCCTGTGACAACCTGTCCTAATGAATTAAGGTAGGCCTTTTCACACAGAGCCCAGAACATCAAGGCATGCCTTCCTTTTAAAATGTGCCTCAGACATCCCCGACCAAAGCCTGTCCGCTCACAGACACACTTGCTCCAGCGGTGGCCACCTCAAAAAAAAAAAAAAAAAGTGTACAAATGCGGGTCGACGTCTCAAATATGGCCGTCTTTTTACGGCAACTTACAAGGACATGGACAGGGGTGAGGTGTGGTAGGGTAGGCGAGGGGATGGGGGGGACAGATGCGTTACCATGGCAATGCTGACCCTTAAAGTCAGGGTGCAACCCGAGCTCACAGCCAGATTTACGGGTGTTTTCAGCTTGTTACAGCAGATTTATCTTTACAATAAAAAAGAACAACAATCTGCAGAAGCCATTAGAGAGAGAGAGAGGGGCAGGGGGAAGAGTGGCCTGGTTTGAACATTTGCCTCACCGTGCCTAGAGTAAATCTCCAAACATGTTACAAGTTCGGCACATTACATTACCTGAGCTGTATATTTCAATTGCTTAATTATGAGACTTAATTACTACTAATTTTGATGAGGAAGGTCAATTATTAATGTGGCTAAATAATAGTGAAATACATAATTAATGTCCAAAAATACTTCAATTGCCATTTATTCCAAACAAATCTTATTTCCTTTATTTTGCAACCTGATTTTTTTTATTTATTAAATATTCTGCAACACATAAAATGTGACATGTGACATGACATGCAAAAAATCATCTGTTGAAGATACGAAAGATGACCTGTGAAATAATGAGATATGAAAAATGCACAACAATTGGTCTCACATAATAACACTTGAATTTGCCCGTCATGCCCAAATGGAGCGAACAGACGGCCACTTATACAGTACACTGACTAAATGGACAAGGAGGTTTTTTTTTCTTCCAGGGAAACTTGGAAGACAGTTCAACTTTCTGTGGTGGCTGCTGTAGCCCTGGCCAGGGCTGGTGTCGTCAGTCCAGCAGGATTAAGACGGATGGTGCTGGACGAGCTAGCCTGAGAGGTGGCGACGAGGGGATCAGGCTAGGGGGACTGAGGGGGGTGATGGGAGGGGAGGTAGGGTTTAGGAACCATACTGCTGTGTGCATTGGTGTTGGTTGTGGAATGGGTGGGTGGGGTGGGGGGGGGGTTGTTTGCAGGCGTCTGTGTCAAATGAAGACTAGGCTTTGCTGTGGTATTCTGGAGCAGGAGGAGACGTCTTCATTCCCGTCCTGCCGACGTGACCGATCTCCTTCAGTTGGCCAAGCTGGGGGGAGAGATAGATAGAGGGGGGGTGAAGAGGGGACCCATGACCCCATGGGGCCCCGTCCGGCTGCCTGGCCCCACTCCAGGGGCCACCGACGGGCGGGCAGATCCCCTAAGCAGGCTTGACCGCCGATAGTCACACACGGCCGCGGTCAAGCTCTAGGCTGGGGTATTTGAGGTGTGACAGCATAATCAATTTCTGTGATTCATGATCACCCCAAAGGAGCAGGGTCTGACGGCCAGCCGAAGACAGAATGTGTGTGTGTGTGTGTGTGAGTGTGTGTATGTGTGGAGGTGAGGGTCCGAGTGACAGCGAGGCCTGTCTCAGAAGACAAGATGCTGTCTGGTGGTTTCCCCACTCACTCACTAAAAAAAAAATCTTGAGAAGACCAAGACAGACTGCTATTCCTCCACAGTATAGCTGTGGAACAACATGAATGTTACTGTAATGTGATACTACACACATTGGAGTCAACCATCCGGAAAACACATTGACATGATAGAAAAGCTGGAGTTCATGGTGACTAGTATATACTTTCCACTATGCACTACAACCCATCCTTTGCTGACCATGAAAGCTGCTGTGGTAACCACACTAGAATTGTTTTTTTTTCTTTTCTGTGATACATATTCCTTTAATACAATTTTTCCTTCCTTGCATGCTTCAGTTGTGAGCTCACCTCTTAATCCTGTTTCTGTTAATGCTGATCACATGACAGGGTGGAAGTGAAAGGCAATTATTGTAAACATCCACAGATGTTCACGGAGAATGAAAATAAGCCACTAATTCGTAGACTTGTCATTTCAATATGTTCCTAGTGCTTTCGAAACCCCCAATTTCTGCCAGTCTGGCAAATGTCAACAGTAATTCCGCCGATGTTTTATTATACTTATAAATGATTAACAACGTACACATGATACACTTTGTTTACCAAGTCCTCTCACATAACTGCACGCACTGCAGCGGACGGCGGTCCGCTCTGTCTTTTGTAAGCGCAGTTGTGGTGTGTCAGTCTAGAAGTCTGTGACATTCATTAGTATTAAAAACAGTGTCAAGATGACTTTTAGCCCATGGTTGTTACATGTTGACCCTTTGCCCAATATTGCAACCATTTGTGTGATGCGTGCACAGCAGGTGGAGGGCATAAAGGCCCGCTGTGTGTGTGTGTGTGTGTGTGTGTGTCTGCATGTGTGTGTGGTGGGGGGGTTAACAGGTGCTCGTGAAGCAGGACACACTGGGGCTGGTCTGAGCTTAGCCCCACACACTCGCTGCAGGATAACAATCCCAGAGCCGTCTTTAAAGGGCTGTTCCCAGGGCGATTTGTTCTATTCTATTTCAACACACACACACACACACACACACACATGCACCCACACACACACACACACACACACACACACACACACACACACACACACACACACACACACATGCACCCACACACACACACACCCGTGCACAAGCGCACACATGCACACACACACATCCTGTAGGCCTACGCCGTTCTGGTGTTGTAGGAAGAGAGGGAGAGGAAAATCTTCAAACCCTGGCAGAGAGAAGAAAAGAAAGGAAGGGAAGAAGAAAGAGCAAAAAAAGAGCTTTAACTAAATAGAAGCATGCGAGAAAGAGAAACATTTGAGCCTTGGCATCAAATCAAAATAGCTGAGGTCCGCTTTTTTTCCTTTCCCCTTTTCTTCTTTTAACAGTCTGTATGTGTCAGGGCCGTGTGTTTGTGTAAAGGACGTAGCTGCCATGAACCATGTCATTCTTGTAAAAAGTGTTTTGTTTCTCTTTAGCAAGTGTTAGCACCATGTCAGTGTGCATGTGTGTGCGCGTGTGTGTATATGTGTGTGTATAGAAGTGTTCCTTGTTGGGAGGAGGGTGAGAAAGTTCTCAGGCAAATAACTCATTGGTCAGCCGTCAGGGGCCCTTGTGTGTTTACTTTTTTAGTTTTGAAGTGAGAAATCCACTTAGCAGAGCCTTAATGCGCTAAAATACATGACAGGACGGGGTCTACTTATCCTCCGTGCCTTATGTATACATTTTGACACTAGTCTTCCAGAAGTGATGGAAAAAAATATTCCCAGGCTTCAATCCTGGTAGGAAATGTGATGTAATGTGATGGGATCACTAAAAACTTAGTTTCTTCTGCAGTTGGTTTTCTTTTTTGCTGATACTATGAATATGTTCAATATTTAATCCAGGTCACTTCAATCTAGTCAAGAGGTGGCTTGAAATACGCTTCAAGGCATACCGATTCCAAAGGACATGTCATAAAATGGATGCATCTGGCAAGAGAGATTTATGAATAATAAAACTTAATAAATGGACACATCAATGACTATACACAAAATTGCGCATTGTGGGGATTTACTACTACTTAACACATCTTAACTTTACGACAAAAGCGGACAATGGAAACACACACAAACGTTAACACAGTAAAACATGCAGCGAGTTTTGCCGTGAACCCTCCACACGAACACACATCATTCCAAGAAGTGCACAACTCCCCTTTGCAGGTCACGTCAATTTGAAAACTGGGGCTGTTTAACGAACTGAAATATCCTTTGGAGGGACGTCACCGCTAAGAGGCAACACATCCCGTCTGATTTAAAGACTCGAAGTTGGCTGCATCCCCCCGTTCCACCATTCATGGGGAACATGCTATATCTAGCACACAAAATAGTCCTGCTCAACATAATGAGAGCGTTAAGTCAGCTTAACAGCACATGGCCAATAAAATGTTCTCCATTTGTCATCACAGCTCTGTAAACTGACGTCCATAAATAAAATGCTAGTTACTGCTCCTTGACTCGTGCTTGGCTTGGACGGTTCCCACCGCCAGAGAGCAAGGTCATACGGCCTGTGCCAAGTGCGGAGGGGTCATGCAGCTCTGGCGGCAGAGGAAAGCGTACGTGAGCGCCGGTCACACTGGAGACGGCATTCCCAGCATGCCTTAGACAGGCCAGCACCGGAGTGGCCGCCGCAGAATTAGAGTGGTCACGCAGTGGCCCGCCACACCTACAAATCATCAACACTTCCAGGCGGCGGCCATTTTGGATTTTGTACCGTAGGCTTTCGGTCATCACCCTCTGAGACTAAGCAGTTGGACTGGTCAATGTCATACCTGGCATGTGCTGTTGATGGTATATGTTTATGTTATTGACGTTGTGCCAGTTTCCCCCCTCCACCAGTGTTGTCCTCCCAAACCTCAGCCATGTTGGCCTGGCCGCATGTTGACTGCATCAACTCTGTTTATCAGGTGGTTAAACTGACAGGGCACTGACCCTGGCCACCCTGTGGAGACGCTCAGCATTGGGTTCCTCTACACTTTGGGAGCATACCCATGCAGCGATTTGGAGTGATGAGCCACATGGACAACTGCCACCCGCACCACCCCTGCTGTGCCATGCGCTGTCTAGCAGAGCCTTGGACATCTGACATGCCTGGTGCCATCCCTCCTCCAGCAGCTCCTGCCTGCCTGTCTCTTCATCAAACAACGTCTGAGAGAGGGAGAGGGACAAAGCTATTGACGCTCAACCGCTACACATGTGTACGGGGGCCATTACATAAGGCTCTTTCCACTCTTCCAGGCACCTGATAAAAAACAGACGCATGAATGAGATGTTCTTAGCAGACGACTTATATATCTCAGGGGAGGACCACGTGATGCGATGTGAGTTATGAGGTCAGGATGCTCAGGATATTTTGGCATCTTTTTTGCATCGTTTGACAGGGGGACCCATTTGTGCATGCCATGAAATACACGTCTTCAAAAGGGAAGCATATGCGACGGCATAGGTATGCATGACATCAAGCGTTCGGCTCGTGAGTGAGCATACCGAAACACGTCGCCCAGATTAGCAATCGCTGTCCTCTTAATGCAAATAAATTCTGACCCACCCATCCACTCTGTACAAGCACTAATTGTTTGTGTAATTTATGTGCAAATCAGCCGAAAACAAGAGTGAGTTTCTCTACCTCCTGCAGGGCACAAGTGCGTACTCACAGTACACTACACGATGCATGTGAAGCACAAGTATCCTCCAAAGTAGGCTCATAAATTACTACGTAGGGGTTTAAGGAGGACATTTTGTTCAGTCAATCAAAGCGAAAGCCCTCTGGTGTTCAATCGATGTTGCAATGATGCAATGTAGGCCTACACACATGTTAGCGCTTTTGCTTTTGCAGATGATGAATTGGGTCTTGTCTTAATGGTTACAGAATTACTAAAATAAAGAGGAGCCATACTGAGCGGTCCTATAACAAATGACACCATTTATGACGGTCGTTTTTTGGAATCACGAGTAGTTGACGTTGTTTACTGCAATCCAACTGAGTTTACATAAAACGAGTCCTCAGTCACTCCCTACTCTAACTAAGGGGGGCGGTAGAGAGAGGAGAGCTGAAGGATTTAGAGGCTTAGTCAGAATGGGAAGGTGAGCCATCCACCAATGAGCGATCAGCTCTCTGAAATATGAATCTTCATCCTTAGTGGGGCTTTTTTCATTGATTTATTTGGGCTCGATAACAAGAGTCGTAAAGGCATTTTAAGGAATCTCTCTTTCTCGCCTCATACTCCAGCCTTAGGTAACCCTCCGCTTCAGGCAGTGAGAAGACTGCTGGCCTGTGAAAGCGTTTCACCCCAGCTGTAAATCTGTATGGCAGGGATTGTCTTTGATTTCGCTCTCCGCACTCAGCCCCCACCCCCCACCGCTCACCTTCCCACTTTCTTTTGGCTCAATTTGTTCCTATACAGCCAACTCCCTCTCAGACACTCACTCACTCTCACACTCACTTTCTCTTACCCCTTTCTCTCTTGCTGGGGGTTCAAGACGATGGAGGCCAAACGGGAGTGCACAAGGGAGTTTGTGTCCATCAAGACTGTATCTCCAGCTTGAGAAACAACCTCCCGAGTATATAAAACACACTGACTCATTAATTTGTGTGAGTGGATTGTTGATGACCTTTTAAAATTCACATTTACCGCCACACAATTTCCTGTTCCCCCTGATAGAAGCTGACATGGTCATTGGCTTCCAGCACCCTGTCAGCTTGTGCCACCATGCTTAGGACCTTCTCTAGAGGACCACATACAAACCCTTATTTGCTTAGTCGATTGCTCCCCTACCAGGCCCAATGGTAACATGAAACACTTAACAGCAGCATGACAATGGTCATAAAACTGACCCAAGGTGTTAAACAGGTGCTGGGGGCTGAGGGGTGAACGCTGGAGGAGAGTAGGTGGGTGGATGGATGTGTGGAGGTGCATGGTGTGGACTGGTGGGGTGAAAGGAAAAGGTGGAATCTGCAAAAAAATAAAATCAGAGAGCGGAAAGGGCTGAAGAAGGACAGGGTGGAGGATGGAGCAAGAGGAAGAGGATAAAAAAAAAAATAGAAAGGGAAGGACGGAAGAAGGAGACGGAGAAAGAGCAAGAGGGCTTTATGGGGTTCACCAGATGACCTTTGACCTCCTGCTCTCAGCAGGACGGTGTCATAATAAATTGCCGGTCGTTAAGGGTCTGGACACCTCTTGGCACCTACTTCAAAAGAGCTCGGGGGTTCTGCCTGTTAGGTTTGGATTTAGCATGGCAGACAGACGGGTTATGGCCCAATCGCTTTTTCATGCCTGCACATCTGGATGGCAGCACCTTGGCTGAAATTGAGACTTTGTGTCTCTTGATGTTTTCGCATGACATCTTTATTAACACTCTGCACGCCTATCCACGCACCTCCATCATATTTCTGCTCTCAAGACCCCCGAACCTCCTTCCCTACCTCCACATGCACCTCCACCACCTTGCTTTCCTCCTCGACACCCCCACCATCCGATCTCCATCCTCCTCCCCTCCTTCCTCCTTCTCCCCGCTGTTGTGATGGCGGTGTAATGGGAAACACTTGGGTGAGTCAAGATGGGGAGGAGCTACTAAGTGGCGGTATGGTCAGAGAGAAGGCCTCCCTCCCTCCTTCCCTCTCTCTCTCTCTTTCTCTCTGGGTCAAAGCGCAGAGCATCTATCTTGTGGTCAGAGTCAACGGAAGCCACTGCTGAGCTGGCTGGCCAGTGAGCAAGCACCTTGTCCACATTAGCACAAGCGAATCCTTTTATGTTACCTTCTATCGATGAATCCATTGCACCTTCCCTATGAGGTCCGTGCTAATATTTCACCTTCTGCAGCCCCCCCTCAACCAACCCCATTCCCTCACCACACCACAGAACCCCCATGATCGTCCACTGATCCAGCACCCCCTCACATACCAAACAAAAAAGGGTTTCCCATACTTCCTAGCCGAATAAAAAAACTAAACCCTTACACCGTGTTTCAAAAGCGTCAAGGTTGACCTGTGCTGCCATTCTACCACTACTAGCATCTCCAAGCCACAGTGCTGCTTTGGCAGTGAGACACTGCTCATTGTGAAGGCAGAACAGGTGCAGCAGGGCCAAAGCCCCAGGCCAGCGAAGGTACATAAATTACACCAGCGGGGCCAAATCACACAGTGCTGTTGCCGTGTTAATCTGCCAAAGCCTTTGAAGCGCCGGACAAAGAGTTATGAATCCGTCGTAGGGAAAAAAGCCTCGGCTGTTAACAACCAATCTTAGCCCACCATCAAACGCTTTGCGCAGGAGCCAGCTTCATGCGTTGTACCCATGGTTTCCGTGGTGAGGCGATTATTATGAAGAATTTGGAAGAAACATAAAGATGGGAGGCGAGGTTTTGAAATAGTGTGGAAATTTGACTTTGCCTAACATTTGTATGACTACCCCTACAAACAGGAGGACATGGAAAGGTGTTTGTAAAACTTTGAGTAACAAAGTCAAAGTCAGGACATGGAAAATGGTTATGTGCATATATAAAGCAAATATGGTAATTACTATGAACTAATTGGGTCATTGGAAGCATTAATATATTACAAGTAGTAGTTATGTATCAAATGGGAAAAGTACCGTAAGGAAGATTGTCAGGTTATGAAACAAGTATGCTGAACAAGGGAATTAAATGGATAAACAATGTATTTCCCGATGCAAGCAGACACGTCGAAAAACACACACACACACACAAACAGAATCGCAGAGACAAAGGTGTGCGAGACGTGGCCCCTGTC
This sequence comes from Engraulis encrasicolus, assembly GCF_034702125.1. Taxonomy (NCBI): domain Eukaryota; kingdom Metazoa; phylum Chordata; class Actinopteri; order Clupeiformes; family Engraulidae; genus Engraulis; species Engraulis encrasicolus. Next base: position 13,422,722 of record NC_085878.1, read on the forward strand.
GGCCCCAGTCAATGGCTGACAGGAGGCAGACAACAGCCAGCGCTGGAGGCAGAGCACAGCTATTGTCCCTCTCCTGACAGCCGACACACACACACAGTGGCTTCACACACCCTCCTGACAAACACAGAGTCACTCCGCCTGACACACACACGCACACACGCACAGGCACTCCGTATACGCCCGCCTGACACACACGCAAAGTCACTTGCCTGACACACACACATTCACATCACAGGGCCGCCTGTCACCTGGGGACAATGAGAGCGGTCCCCGCAACGTCACCACTCTTCCAGCAGCAATACCCCCCTCCCCTGCTACACACACACACATACAGAAGTCCTTGGGGCGAGGTGCCACCCTAAGGATGCGAGCACACACACACACACACACACACACACACACACACACACACACACACACTCAGACATGCGCACAAAGACCAGATTTGGAGCAGGAGAGAGAGAGAGAGAGAGAGAGAGAGAGAGAGAGAGAGAGAGAGAGAGAGAGAGAGAGAGAGAGAGAGAGAGTGGGAGAGAGAAGAGGCGATGGTTGGAGCGCGAGACTCTCATTGGCTTTGGCAGGGGAAGATAAATCATCTCAATTATAGGCCAGCTCTTGTAAATGGGGACAGGTCACCCTTATCATAACCCAAGTTCAAGGCATTTCCTGATCAGCCATGCTCGACAGGTCAGACTGCATGCCAGCACACAGCAAAACAGCCCTTATCCCGGGAAACAGCTGACCCAGGAACAGCGTTTGGCCGAGCTGAGGGGAGCCGACTGCATTGGTCCACAACTACACCCCTGTGCCTGAGCGAGCGAGCTGCCATATAAGTAATAGAGATGGAGGGGTACTCAAGTCATCGGTGCGGGAGTCATCGGAGCAGAACATAACGACATGAAATAACCACTCAGCGGAAAAAAAGGGCTGGTGTTCCTGTTGTTTACACAGATTCACTCGAATGTCGCATGCGAAAGCATGTGGTGGCAAATTTGTTCTTCAAAATCAAAACACCTAAAAGAAAATATTAAAACCTTGATTTAAAAAATACTTCATTAATATATTTGGTGTAAAATGAATCACATGAATGTGTTTTTACTGTGTTTAAGAGCATTTGTTCGCTTTTGATGCATAGTCAGGTCTGCTGGCTATTTTTTTATGTTTCGCTTCTCTGTACACCCACACCCTCCCACCCCCTTTCCTTTTTTAACACCATCTGACTATTTACCTTTTATTCTATTCATTCACCATTTTCTCTTCGCTTTCTCTCTCTCTCATCCCATCACCCCACACTCTCAGATTTTTTTCTTTTTTCTCTCTTTTTTTTGGAGCGCACAGGACAGGCAGGCAGGGGGAAATTGGTGTAATGAATTTAGGGCGCCCATGCTTGCTGAGCCGAGCCTCCTTTTGGCTGCTCTCGGCCATTAATCTTCCGCACTCTGTCGGAGGAAAATGCGTCCACAATGGGCAGAGGGGGAGCTCAAATTGACTACCAATTACGCGCCTGTGAATAAAAGGAGGGAGAAAGAGAGGGGAGGGAGCGAGGGAAGAGGGAGAGGTGGGGGAGTGGGGAGGAGGGAGGGGAGTCGCAATATGGTTGAGCGGTAGCGTTTATTTGAGCCCTATGAGTGCGCCAGAGCGTCGGGCCTTGAAAACGAGAGTGTGTGTCCACCCAAGGATGAAATCTGCATGGGGCTCATTTGTCTGAGCTGGAGAGGTGTTTCTCATTTTTTTCCCTTCTTTTTTTCTCCTTATTCTCCGTCCTCCTCTGTACGAGTCTCTCTCCACGGGACAAAGTGTAGCACATACGTTAGCCTTTTATGGTCCCTGTCTATGATTATCTGTGTTCTCAGCGGAGTCGAATAACAGGAATTAGGAGTTTAGCCTGATTTGTCGCTTGTACTTTTCTAAGGCCCCAGGAGATCACAGACCATTAAAAGCTAATTGGCTGAGATTTGTAAAGGTAAACAGAATTTCTTTTTTCCGAAAAGAAAAAAAACCCCACATAGACACATTAAATCTATTCAAATGGTAGATTACAATACATCTAGTTTTACATTTATTTATTATACGTATTCTGAGTATTCTCTGTAAATGCTGAGCATAGTTTAAGTTCCAAATAGTTATACTAAAAATAATACAAAACCAAGCTCTTACAGTTAAAGATTTTTCTGTAACATAAAAAAACATGTCACTACAGCGCATGTAGACATAAATAGAATTTCCAGAAATATCAAAGATTATCTAGGGTCTAACTTTCCAATGTCTCTGGACATATGATGGAGTCCCTTATTAAAGAATGTTGTCATATGAAAAAGATAAATATTCTTTAAATAATCGTAAGGCCACAGTTTGGTGTCTGGATTTAAAATTATATACTGTATATTCATATGAACACTATTATATTTAAAGACTGAAATCAATTTTAAAGATTCTACTGTAGCTCTTTATACAGCTGATGAAAAGACTTGAGAAAAATCCAGCCCATCAAAAAAGAAAAAAAAAAGAAAAAAGCTCACAAAAATTTCAGCACATCTGATTCTACCCTCATACTGATTTCTCGACACGTACAGCTCTAGCACAGAATTCTAGTGCGGTAAAAAAAAATAACAGTAAAAAAAAGAAAGAAGGAAAAATCCTGGCAGCACATAATCAAGCCCCAGTTAATAAGGCGCTTACACGCAGAGCCGCCCCTCACAAGCTACAAGGCGCGTCGAGCAAGTGGGAGATCAGTGGAACGCCTTAATTAAGTTTGACTTTCAGACACAAAGAGGTTTAATACGAGACCCTCATCACTTATGCAGCGTTTATAATTCCAGGGCAAACATTTGCAGCTATAATAATAATACATCTCCCTCACCCGATCGGGGCTGTCGGCATTGGACAGGACTCCCTTTTCCATGCCGCACCGCACTGCACACACACAGATTCTCTGCATATTTAAACAAGAGGGGCAAAAATCAGGGGAACGAGAGAGATGGGTACGCCGCATATTTAAACAACAGGCAGGGAAATCAG